>NW_016690220.1:2215733-2261367 GCF_001604755.1 Lepidothrix coronata | reverse complement strand
TTGCAGAATACACCATCTAAGGAGTCTTTCTGCTGCGCCTTTTGCAATCGGATATGTCTGTCACGTATTGGCCTCATAAGCCACCAGCGTGCCTGCAGCAAATGTGGATAGAGCCTTCCCAAATCTTCGTTCGTGAAGCCTCACCATGATGACTCATCACTACTGAACCTTTGCTTTTTAACCAGGATCAGTATATAACCTGGACAAAGATTATCTGTTTACAACCAGTCTGTTTACTGCACATAAAACCTTTTCATACAGTACGGTGCAGGAATTGAAGATAGTAATTCTTTTTTTTTTTCTTCCCCAAATCAGGCATATTTAAGGTTTTTTCCTAATAGAGTAGAAAGGTGCACTCTAGATCTAGTACTAAAACGTTCTAGTAGTCTGTCAGTTCCCTGTATTAATGCTAAAGAGTAACTAGGGTACGGTCAAATAACTCATGGAAACAAAATTAAAAATCAACTTTTTTTTCCAGTAGCCTATTTTTACTTTCCTCTCATGACTCAGTGTGGGTAGGGTTGTACTTTGTGGGTTTGTTTCCACTTAGGAATCTGAAAAATGGCATATTGAGGTTGTTTATGCACCTTTGAGTTTGTATCAAGTTCTTCTCCCAAGGTTTAATTCCTTTATCCTTCCTGTGCTTTGTAACTTGACAGCGATTTAAACTGATTTGAGCTGCAGTGCACACAGGCTGAAAGGCCCCTTGTTGTCAGTAATTGCCTGACTTAAAATAAATTTGGATGGCTATATTTAGTAAAATTGCACTCTAGTAACTGAACTGGATTTACTAGAATATTCATTTAATAATGTGTCTGAAAAATTAAAAGCAATGTATTGTGCCTGCCAGACCCGATCCATAACTAAAATACTATTTTGAATAAAAGCTAAGTTAAATTGATTAAGTCACCGTTTTCACTTAAATTACAGTGCTGCTTAGAACTGTGGGAACCTGGCTTTACCTGCCATTTTAAACTTCATATAGTTTAAATATCTTCTCATCTGATTAAATTTAAAGGGTAATAGGCAGTGATGATTATCTGAACTCTTTTCTTTCCTTATTTGCAGTGCAGATTAGCAGTTGCAATGCTTTGCAGTTATGAAAAATGCCTGCCAAGTGTTAGACAAAATATTTATCGAGCTGTAGCTTCCTTCATTCCAAGAGATTCTAGATCTTGTACACCAAAGTCACTAAAAATTCACTATATTCTTTTCAAAACATATCCTCTAGTGGATGGTTGTGCATAGCTGTCCTGCAATCTTAACATGGGCTAAAAGAATGTTATGTGTTTATTTCTAAAACATTTAAAAAAGTCTGCATAGTGCTCATTAAAATTTGAAGCTCAGTGTGGTTTTGACATTTTGACATTTTCAACATGTCAAGTTTAAGCAAATAACAGTATGCTTATGTGGGAGGGAGTGATCATCACATTGTATAGCTGTTTCCACAATAAAATCCTATGCTTCCTTCTTGTTTTCTTCTGTGCTGCTGTGTGAATTAATAGTAGAGTCAGGAAAGGAGGCAGGAACAGTCTTTCACTGTTGGAATAGGCTGAAATCAGTACAGTTCTTCAGCTCTGGAGTTGCTTAGATTTCACTCTGTGGCATCTGTATGAGTCTCTTGAATATTTCAACGTGAAATAAGTTAACTTATTTCACTTTTTTTCACTGTATTTTCACTTTTTCCTCTTATTCTGTTCAGAGTTAAGTGCTGGCACCCTATTAATAATTCCATTATTTTTTATTTTTGTCAGGAGACATACAACTCTAAGGTATTGATGTTCTCTGTCTAAAATACTGCTTAAGCATTTTCAGAGCCATCTTTTCTCTTTCTCTGCTTATGTTTCTCTTTATGTGCAAATAGTCATACGTCCTGCCTACAGCACAGGGTTCTCCCCCATTGCTGCACCTATAGACTTACACCACTGCAGCTTGAGCCAGCAAAGCTTAGTACCAGTGCAGCCCCTCCTCTTAGGTACCTGTGGTCAGCTACTGCATCACTGCCAACACCTCTGCAGCGCCTCTCCTCTCACTGATTCCTTTACTCCTTGTCTCACTGATCCTTTGTAGTCCCTGCACATAACTGCAATTAATTTAATATCTGCTGCTTCATCCTCCCTGTTCCCTCACAGGCTCTAGAGAAATGGTGGTGAAATTCTAGATGAGGCACAATATTTCTCTTAACTTAAAGCTTAATGCTTCTTAGCACTCAGGAATGCTCTCAACCAAGTGGAAGCTATTCCACAGCAACTAGCCTCTAAATACTCAAAGTACAAAGCTCCTCTTCAAATGATTACTGCTCAGGCAGCAACATTTCTTGTTCTGAAAATACTAATTTAAAACATTTAAACTAATGTCTAATTGATCTAGCAGTGGAGGTGGGATAATTCTAAATTGCACTGTGTGGTTATGCCATTTTAGAAAGCTCTTCTTTTTATTTCTGTCAGAAACTAAGTGCCCTGGAGCAGTCCTGTAAAACAGGAAATGAGCAGATGGGTTTTCACTGAGGAACAGATATGAGACCTTGATTGAGTTGTAACTTAAAACTCTTTTGCTCCCATAGTAAAAAATGAGCTACTTCAGTTTTGATCTTGCCTTCCTGATAGCCTGGGATGAAAAAATCCTTCTCAGATCTTCCAGCATTTGTTAGGTTTTTGTGTTGCAGACTGAAAAATGTTGGTTTCTGTGTAGTACTCGTAAAGCATTGGTCTGAAGTCATCTCTGAATGGTCAAGAACATAATTACTTCAAAGCAGCCTTATTTTGAATACACCAGCTCCATGTCATTAGCTCTGAATTCACTTCTTGTAACTGAATTTTTTGTTTGGTTTGTTGCATTTTTTTAAAATGTTGCTTTAGTATTGAGGAACTAAGTAATTCTTTCTGTTTCAGGCACGTGGACTCCATTTAATCCAGCAACAGTCAGGTCAATTCTTGGTGAGTGTAGTTGTGTGATGTGGAATACTGAAGATACTGTTTTGTGATCATTCAGATGATTGAAAATGGTATCAATTGCTGCACTGTTTTTTTTTTCCTCAGAGTGTCCAGCAGTAGTAAGTTGAGTTCAAATATTTTCCCTTCTGATGAATACAGGGATGCCCTTTTTGTGCACACATGTGCACTTGTCGAAGTAGCCTGAGAAGATTTACTGACAAACTGAATAGATAGTGAATGTAATTTATGCATGGGGAAATTGTCATATTAAATATTCTAAAAAGATATCATAGCTTGTCTTTGTAAGTAGTTTTTCCTGTCTTGCATTTTAATCCTATGTTTCACTCCAGAAGTACCAAACACCAGCTTTAAAATGTTTGAATTCTCTTAGGTGTCCTAAAATAATTGCCAGTACTGTGGAAGATGATGGTTGTAGAATAGAAGGATAAAAATTCAAGCACAGTAACTCTTTTCTATCACACAGTTCATAAATTCAAGGACTAAATTTTTTGCTTTGTTTTCAATAAGTATTCACCTCTGAATTTCATTGCTGTGTGACATGCTTTTTGTATAAAGATGACAGTATCAGTAAGTCAAATGCAGATGAATATTCCAGCACTAGACTTAAGACTTTTTAATGTGTCCTTAGAAAAGAACAACCCACCCCTCTGCCCATTTTAATTGATCACTGGATGATCAATCAAGCCCTCAATATTTTCAAACTGAAAATGAAAACCCAGGAAAAATAAACTTTCTGCAATTCATTCTGATCATCTTTCATCTTCCTTTATCTTTCTCCTTCAGTGGATGACTACTTGCTTTTTCTTGGCAGAACTTTCCAAAATATCACTTGTATTTTAGCAATTTCTTTTCTGTCTTCAGTGCTCTCCACAAAGTGCTTTTGCTGTTTTCTTAAAATACTGGCAAAATCCTTGCTGAGGAGTAGTATGACTAAGGTTTTATATGGGTTTCTTATTTTTTATTTCAGGGATGTTTGACAGAGAAAACAAAGGTGGTGTGAACTTCAATGAATTCACAGGAGTCTGGAAGTACATCACAGACTGGCAGAACGTCTTTCGAACGTATGACAGAGACAATTCTGGAATGATTGACAAAAATGAACTAAAGCAGGCACTAACAGGTTTTGGTAATTCATTTGTAATTACAGTTTTTATGATTGGGTTGTGCCATCAAATGAGCTTCTTATTGTTAGGGCTTTACTGCTCTGACAAATGTGACTAAAAATGAGGCAGGTGAAGGGCAGCTACCTTTTTAGGTGTAAGGTTCCTTTTAATGATGTCCATGCCACAAGCACATTTTCTTTTTTAAAGCTGTTTCCTTTAATTAAAAAAAAAAGAAAACATCCCACACATGTACTGACACATCCAGTTCCAGCCTCCTCTCTCTGCTCTGAGAGCGTTACCAGCACTTCAGGCAAATGTCTGAACTTCCAAGGTACTTGATACAGCTTGCCACTTTTTAAAACAAAGCCAGCTGTCTATGCTACAAGAGCATTCTGGTCGCAAAAGAACTTCCATTCCACTGACTTCACTTGTAAAGACTTGAGCTGCAGCCCTAAACCGTTCCCTCAACCAACTAGTCACCTTAATCAGTAATTATATTTAGTGTGACTCTGGGTATAATTATTATTAAGAATGGTTTTTATTGCATGCCTTTTTATAACAGATATTTAGGAAAAAAAAAATCCGTTTTAACTCCTCACTGTTTTCTCATTTAGTGACACACGCCTGTTGAACAGCCTTGTTCTTTCTGTAGAAGGACTGTGGTATTTGTAACCTTTTAAAGCATTTCTCTTTTTCCAAGGTTACCGACTGTCTGATCAATTCTACGATATCCTTATTCGGAAATTTGACAGACAAGGAAGAGGACAAGTTGCTTTTGATGACTTTATTCAGTGCTGTGTTGTTTTACAGGTAAGAAATGAGATGGGCTTTAATGCCAGTTAAAAAAAATTTTCTTAAGCTTTTATGGTTCTCACTTTAACAGTGGATCTAGAATAAACAAATGGTTTATTTATAATAAACCATTTGAACTAAGTATACGAGAGGAGCTAGAAACATCTTCATATATTGGTCTTCATTACTTATCCATTTGCATCACAAGTAAATTTGATAAAATTGGGAGGGGCAAAAAAATGTAAAATAGTCTCCATGTTTTAAAAGGAAAACACGTAACACTATCTCCATTAGTTTAATACACACACTTCTTCTGGAGCTTGAGTGTCAAAAGTGGAGTGTTCTTGTCCCATGGTGCCCATAATTCTCATAATCTGATTTACAACTTTTTTGTGTATCTCTGTGTTTAAGGCTCTGATTAAAGGAGTTTGACCTAGTAGCTGAATTACTCAGTCTTTCATCACAGCAGTACCTTCAGGGACAACGGTAGTAAAAGACATTTCAAACAAACAAACAAAACCCAACAAAAACCTTTGAGAGAGAGTACTGTAGGTTTGCAGGTGTATTTCTTTGTTTAGAAATCAGTCACTGGGGGATTCCTCACCTCATTGCTTAAGGTTTCTCAAAGTTTACTGACTTTTCTGAAAGGTATGTAAGATTTGTGGAAAAGTTGGGAAACTGTAGGAGTTTTAGTAGAATAGGAAAAAGTCTGCTGCTCTTCCTGCTGGCCATCACTGCAAGAATATCTTAAGATATTTTTTGATATGCAAACGTGAAGGGAAGGCAGTACCCTGTAAAAGTAGTGTCCCTGTTATTTGCACTCAGGTGTCTTGTGTCTTGTTCTTCTCCTTTTAGCTTTATGTATGTAACTGTAAGTCTGCTGAAACATCAGTTGCCTTGATACTCAAGGCAATTATAATTAGTTATAAACTTGAACTCTAGTAAAAAGGGCTTTGAAATGGAGTTTCATTCAGCTGATATTACTGAAACCATGCTGGTAGTTATTCTGGTCCACTGTATGTACTGCCTGGCATCTCTGGGGTTATACAGAGACAGCTCAGATACCAGTGACACACAAAGCATATTTGCCTAGAAGGTGAGAAATGCACAAGGGTTTTAGATTCTATTTCCAGATGACTCTCAAATGTACCATTGTTTTTCCCCCCACTTTAAAGCCAGTTATAAAAAGCTGTCTGGTCTATAAAGAAGTGCCTAAAGATAGACTTAGGTGTTGTATCATTACTGGCAAAGAGCTGTCTTTATACACACAAGACTGTAAAATGGCTACAGAAGGGATGAACAGAAAGGGTTTCACAGAGCTGTAGAAGCCAGGTGGCAGGGGGAATACATGGCAGCCTGAACCTTCCCGACAAACAAGAACGTGTATTTTTTTCCCTCCTCCTCAGAGGCTGACCGATGTGTTCCGACGATACGACACTGATCAAGATGGCTGGATCCAGGTGTCCTATGAGCAGTATCTTTCCATGGTCTTCAGCATTGTATGACACTGATAACTAGGAATTGCACACTGGCATGACACAGACTGGAGTTGCCAAATCATCCTGTACTGAATATGATTATCGATGTATTATAATGGATGTAACTTCGCGTTCTTAAATTTTGTATGTTGGTCATCACCTTCAGAATCTGTACTTGAGTTGGTTTTTATTTTGTATTATTGTACGATATGACCATCTCTGCTTACTGTAGTACAGAAAGCACAGAATCTAGATTTAACTGGTGCGATGTCAAACTTAACTATTTCACATATCCTGCATGGGAAAAATGACTCTTTAGAAATGCCAAATTAAAATAATGCTTGTTAGTTTATAAAAGAGTTGGAAGTCAGAAGTTGCACAACATGTTTTGCATGTGCCTTACTTTTATAAGAGTTTAATGTATTAATTTTTAATACAGAATTTAAAATTAAGTAAAAATATTAAATCAACTTTTGTAGTCTGCTTCACTCTTGTACAGCTTTAAGGGGGTGGTGGCATTATTTCTGTGTTTCAGAGATGTCTCCCACTTGGATGGCTTGTTTTTCTTGTCTTTTATTTTCTAGCTGCCTCCTTTTTTCAGGGTATCCTTGGGCGAGCTTCAAATACAACTTCTTCACACCTGTGTCCATTACTGCATCTTCCTTGATAAGTTCCACACAAAAATGAACTCTGACTACTATGAATGTGTTCCCTCTGCTTAGTCATCTTGTTTAACATCAGTACTCTTCCATTTTATGGTGAAGCACTTATTTGAAGTGGCCTTGAATTGACAGTCAAACACACTCATAGGGTTACCCTACATCTCACCATTTACAGCTGATGAGAAAGCCAGTGGAAAAACTGAAGCAAAACATTTAATGACTGTGTCATACACCATCTCCTGCAGTAACTCTGCAAGCAACTTGGAGGAAGCAAAGAGAAGTTAACAAAAAAAAGTCAAGGTTACAATGTTATTTCCAGGTGACCCTGAGATTAGCTCAGTTGGTTAAAGCATCTTTGGCCCTTGTGGGTCCCTTCCAACTCAGAATATTCTGTGACTCTGTGTCTTAGCCAAGATAGAGTGTCTAGTGTCAGGGTGAAGACAGCAAAGTGGCAACTGTGCAGTTGTCAAACGTCTGTCGTGCAGAGAAGCTGCTACTAGTTGTCAGGTGATAATCAATCAGACCCTTAGTGACAGTTCAGCAACGCTCTGAACACTCTTCTGGTGTGAAATATCTGGGACCAAGACCAATGGTCTCCATAGCATAAGCCCACCAAAATAAGGAATTCTCCCAAAGCACTTAGGGCATTGTCACCCAAAGGCCGATGGTTTTTTGGGTGAAGAGAGGGAGCAAGAATAATGGCCAATGTCAGAAACCACCTCACCCAACAGCCTTGAATGAACTGTGAAAGTTACTTTAAGAAGATAAAAGAGAAAGACTTCCAACAGTTACTGCTTGAAACTTCTCTCCCCAGAAGGCTGAGATGATCACAAGATATGTTCTCTTCCAAAAAACATTAACAGAAAAGCCTCAATGTTTTGGGCTCAAAAGAACTTGCCCATTCCTTTCCCACTAAGGAATCTGTCCCTTTGGATCATACACTCACATGAAATACAATAATTCTGGGAAATGTTTTGAGGAGCATTAATAGGTCTAAGGTACAAAACTAAAAAAGCTGGAATCTGACAGACTTCCCAAGTTGTCTTGTCTGAAGGATGTGTCTGAGTCCAGCTGGCCTTGGTCTGCTTCACTGTCTTGCATGCAGAACAGCTGGCTCCAGCACTTTGTGAAGGAGCATCACTGCTGCAAAGAATCACCCAGGTGGCTCTGGATTGAAATAACTCTGGTCCCAGTGGATAACACACATCTGAAGGTATGAATTCAGGTACATCACAGACCAAGAAAATGGCTGAAAAGGAGACCGTTTACCCCCCAGTGCATGTTCTAGTCTGGATTTTTATCAATGGCTTTCTAAGGAAGTGGGAAATTGATGCAAAGGGTGCAGGTGCAGCCTCAAAATGCTTGCCTCCATGCCAAAGCCTGTGATGTAGCTAGCTGGTTTAGTGCTGGCAGGTGGCAAGCACCCAATGCTGCTCTGCATGCTGTCAGTGCCTACTTTGTGAAGGTTTCTTGAAGAAGAACTAGAGCCTGGAGAAACAGGAATAGGCAGAGGAATCATTCTATTCCAGTTCTATACTACATGGGAGCAAGATAAGTAAGGCAAAGGGGTTTCTTGGGAGTATGGAGTAGTCAGTAATTTACAGCTCAGGAAACCTTTAGTAAATCAATGCTCTCAACTTAGTCACTACTCCAATTCCGTTTCAAAGTGGAAGAACTGTTTCCCAAATGCAGGATTCTGCAGGGCCAGTAACTGCTGCTCAGAATGAAAAATACGAAGGGAATGTGTAGGTGGAAAGAACATCTAATTTGGGCAGAGATCACCTGGCTGCTGTGTGCCAGTGGGGTGTACAGTAAAGGCCATAAAAGCCCAAAGGGTGTGAGAAATGGGGAAGAAAGAGCTTTCTACAACAAGCTCAGATGAAAAGGTCTTGAATTGAGAGTTGCAATAGTAATATTTTCTAGCAACATTTTTTCTAGAGTTTCAGAATTTTAGTTGCACTACACTTTCTGTGGTAGTAACATTTGTGTAAATAATTTCTGATAATATTTAAATGTAGATAATAACTGATCAGTCCCACGGAGTTTTAAATCAAAACTCTGGCAGACACCTGTGGTAGAAAATCATACTTTTCCCCTTTAAGCAAGAAGGTTGACTATGGAATTCAGTGGATAAAAAAAGTGTATGGCACAACTACTAAGTGTATGCCATTATAAACCACTCAAACACACCAGTAAGTATGAGAGGAAGTAAAGAAAATAGTGAACAGGAATGCAAAAGGAAAGCACATCTTTTCAGATGCAGAAGCAAAATAATTACAGAAGGACAATTTTAGGGAATTGAGTTTACATGCTCAATAATAAATTGCTTTGAGTTTTTGTTAAAATTTACATGACAAGATCTAAAATGTATTTTGTCAGCTCATGAAGACTAATCCTGCTTCAGCACAAGTATTTAATGCACAGACACAGTTTAGGTATGGGTGAGAAGAAAAATGAAAGTCCACAACACAGCAGTGAGAAGGAAAATGGACACTGGGGAGTAAACTGTCTCAGTTTACTTTTTTATTTCAGCTCCATGTAAGGTGGTTTTAATTACATAAAGCAGACATCTAAAGCCAAGAATTCATCAGCATGTGGCCCAGAAGTGTGGGGAAAAGAAAAAAAAAAACACAGACCACTGACAAACATCATGAACTGGTAAGTATTCCTCAGTTAGTATGACATTTTGATTATTTATTCTTTCCTGTTATTTTATCTGCTTGCCTTATAGATTTTACTATTTCTTAATAAGCTTTTGCCAATAGAAAGAATCAAGAATTTTTATTTTAGGATGGGTCAATCCATCAAATGAGTTTTTAAGTCAATTTATAACAATTTCATTCAGAACAATATAATAAAATCTGCATATATTTCACACCTTTTTACTATGCAAAAATGAAAGTAATATGCCATATAGATTATATTTTCCTCATATAGCATCACATTAAGACAGAGAATTCCTTTGCTGTGACATTCAGAAATGTAGTGTATCAATTTCTAAAAATATGCTAATTATAAAGTCTCAAATTAATAGAATTGGCCTTACATTTGTGGGAAGAAAAGTAAACCTGTATTTTTTAATATTCTTCCCACGTAGGTAACATGAAACTTCTTTTTTCTTTTTTTCTGAATTGGGAAGGGTGTTAAAAGGTTTAAAAGGTCTTTTTGCTGATGGAATAACTTTAACATATTTTCAAAAAATAAAAAAAGATTTTTTTCTATAATATACTAAGATGTAACAAGTACATTACAAAAAGCCTAAACAAAATAGTATGTTGATCCGTTATGTGCAAGTTTGTGTTCCAGCTACCTTTTACAAGTTAAAAAATTAAACCCTACCTCCCTTTACCCTTCCAAAACCAGTTAAACGCAGAATTAAATGCAGTCTCTTTCCTGAAAGACAAGAGGTGGAGACTCTTGAATCTCTTCATCTGTTTCCATTTCAGCTGTTGTTGCTTCTTAATCTTTTCCTCTAGTTTCTACTAGCACATTGACTAATGTCTGAATATTTAGTCCTAGAAAGGGGAGATAGACATTTAAAGTTACTTCTATTTCGTCATATTTTACATAACACAGCATAGAAAATGTTAAAATGAAAGTTTTCGTATTAACTAGCTTCTTAGTTAATTAACTAATTCTAGTAACAGAAGCATAGTTTGCATTTATCCAAATGACAGGTATACAGTAGTATATGCCCATGGCCCTTTAAACCCCTCTCATAATCTATTTTTAAGGAGAATCTTTTATTTTGAATACTATATCACTATTCTGAACATTAAGGACTATTTCTACAATAATTAGAAAAAAATAAATTGTCATATAATGAACCAGCTCTTTGATAACATTTATGTTATCCCAGTGGGTTTGATCCATTTGGATTATTTATTATAATGCCATCCAGGTTTGGTTCTGCATGCATTACAATGTTTGTCTTTATGCCGATACATTCCCTAGAATAGATTACATCTTCCTCATACAGCACCACAGTAAGATAGAGAATACATTTGCTGTGACATTCTCCTTTCTTTGTCTAAACAGAAATGCAGTGTATCAATTTCTAAAAATATGCTAACAGTGTAAGTGCATTGCAACGTAACATTGCGGCCCTAACAGTACAAACTCATGATATAAAATGCTAGTTAGGAAGATGACCTAGGACAAACCTTTCAATTCAGAAAATTTTTATTCTATCAAAATTTCCTCCCACTGACTGCTCTATTTAGTTGCCAAGAGGCACAGTGTCCTCAGAGAGGCAATACCACCTTTCTTCAGCTGATACAGACGCTGAGCAAAAAGAACTCGACTCCCCTGAACAGCATGTCCTGTCTCTGCAACACACACAACACACAATCTCCTGCCTATGTTAAAGCAACTACGTTGATGTAACTCATTTTATATGCAAACTAATCACAATCTTACTTTGAAGTACTGGATAATATGGAGCCAACTGTTTGAGCCTCCTGGTCATTGTAGGTATATCCTTTCCTTGTAGTCTGTTCACAGTGTTGGAAGCAAGACCAACATCATCTTCGTCGAACATCTTATCTGAGCTTCTGAACTGCTGGTAATCTCTGTATGAACCACTGCCAGAAAATGAGTCCTGATGTGAAGACCAGTCACTCTGGTAGCCTGCTTTCTGATGCCTGAATCCTTGACAACTAGATTCCTGGTTCCAGCTAGACTCCTGGTTCCAGCTAGAGCTCTGGTTCCACCTAGAGTCCTCATTCCACTCATTCCACCTGGTGTCCTGGTGCCACCTGGAGCCACCTCTTCCTGAAACAGCAGAATTTGCAGAAGATGTACAAGTATTCACAGACTCATCATGCTTGTAAGAGGAATAGCTTTGCAATGGATCATTTGTGGAGTATCTTCCAGATGAAGGATACGAGGCTGTAGAATTGGGATAGGATAATCCTTGATCACTTACAGTCCACGCTTTTGTACACACTTGTTGATTCCTCCATTTTGTGTTTTCCCTGCCATATGAGAGTCTGTTATCGTGGAGTTTACTTCCTTGCACGTCTCTGGACATATATTCTGCTGAGTACTCCCTCACTGGGCTTGTCACATAGGAAGAGGCCCCACCAGCTGAATTACTGCCAGATGCAGATTGGCTGAACTGTCCCAGCCACTCACTGACACCACTGGCAGGACTTCCAGTGTGAAGAGCAAGAGAGTCCCTGAGTGCAGACATCATTGCAAAGTCATTAGACATCAGATGACAGGAAGATGATCCATCATCTGCTTGGTAACTGTATGAGTGAGCAGGAGCAAAAGAAGCTTCTGCAGAGCGCTCTTCATACTGAGACAAAAAACCTTGATTCCAGTTAGAACTTCCTGAATAAATAAAGGACACTAAAAGTTAGCAAAACATTAAAATATCAACTGCAAACACAAGATTTTATAAAGTGATTCTATGAAGTGTCCTTCTGTTCTTTTCCCATTTCCTGCCTTTATGTCTTACCTGAGTCTGGCATCTTTTCACCCAAAAATTCTAATGTTAAATAGGTTACTGCTTGGATTTCCTATAACCTTTACTGCTGTAACACTACTCAGTGAAACAGAAATGTTCTTAGACAGTCGAGGCTGAAGTCATTAAGGCTTCAGAAAGCGATATCCTGAAGTGACTCAGGGCACAGACACAAAGTGCGCTAGCTAAGCAGCACTATGGCTGGCCATTAAAGTAAATCTTTTCACAATCTGTGCAGTCTCAAGAGTATACTTAAACAAGGAAAAAATATCTAAATTACCTTTGTATTTTCCATATGGCTTATAGTGTTTTGGGATGCTTTTCCTTCCTGGAAATTCATCTTGAGATATTGACATCAGTGGCCTCAGACTATTAGTGTAATTAACCTAGGTAAAGCAAAAGGTCAGAATGTCTGTTTTTAAACTCAAAACTCAAATATTCTAAAAAAAAAAAAATAAATAGTAAGCTCCTCAAAGAAAGTTAGTAGAGTACAATTTTAGGTGAAAGCAAAATCCACATGAAGGATGCATTGTTCTGTTGTTCACAATGACCACATTATACCTCAATTTTCAAAAGTATTATTTGGAACAGGTACCCATCTGGAGAACGGAATGAGGTGTCTGGGGAAGCCAATGCCTCCTGTTTCAAATTTCTTTATTGCCTCATCTCTCATCATCACCTGGCTAAAATATAAAACTGGTACATATGCACATCCTGTCTTTAGCTGGGAAATGCAAAATGGAAGGCTCAGCTGAGAGATTAAGCATAGCAACAATGTGCTATGGTGGTGGCATTTGCACAGAGACAGTTACTGTAGCTCAGCTGACATGGAATATATTATTGAGAATACAGTCTGAAACATCCTCCATTAAAAACACATGCTGAATTTTGTGAACCAGTAGCTACTAGAGGTGATGAATCATTTTTTCACAGATTCTGGTCCTTCTTCAGACCCATTTTTTCTACAGGTATTCAATTTTTATGCCAAGAAGCTATGGAGGTTTGTAAGGGCCAACAGAAAGTCAAGAACATCTTGCCTACCTTAGTCTTAATAGATTAATGCTCCCAACTGAGAGCAGAGCTACAGGTCATGAGACAGACTTACCCACATGCCAGCAAAAGGAAAAAGTGGCACATTTAGGTGGCACTTAAAGCCTGATTAATCTTAGGAGACAAGCAATCAAGCAAGGGACCAACTAAAGAAGAAGGATGACAAGTATATTTAACTGGGATTTTTGACCATGCCTGAACTGTTACAGTTTGTAACAGCACAGTCTGGCAGGGTGTTAACTCCTTCCCTCCCAATGGCAAAAAAACTCCGGTCAAGATTAAGTTACTTACTGCTGCTTTCTTTTCACAAAAGGCCTTCAAAGCCTCTGTGAGTTCCTGTGTAATGCGAACAACAAGTGTTGCTTCTGAGTCTGAGGTGATGTGAAAAGTTTCCTGCTGAAAAACATGGTTAGAATTGGTCATTAGGATGCCAAAGGGTCATGTACACAGAGATCAAAGTTAAACTTTGATTTTTTATAACAAAAATTATACTATTAGTTGATTTATAAGACACATAATAAATGTATACACACACATATCAAAATATAAAATTGTGAACATAATTATGGCCTGATAACAGGTAAAACATAAACCCGGATTTCTCTGCCACTCCCTTACTGTCAATCATGAACATTTTGTTGCAGATGGAGAAGGGCACAAGTCCTAAATTTATGTTTTCTGTGTAGAAAATTGAATAAAAAGTATGCCTTAGGCTAATTTGTAAGTATATAAAGTTATAAGTGATTACAGTAAGTTAAAAGAATATAGGCAGTCTGCCACAAGGAATAGCCATGATTCCTGTAGATAAAAGTCAATTAACTGTCTATAAAGTATTTTTGGTATTTTACTGATTATCCCTTAGACTTGCTTTTTCACTCTCTTTCCAAAGTCACAAGTAGCCACAGCTTAAAAAAAATGAAGCATGCATCTCAAAACATTCTACTTCTGATTTCCATGTATAAACACAATTCAAACTCAAATGAAATCTTCCAATTACCGTAGGTACAGGACATGACTTTCACAGAGTAAAACAGTGAATACAAATGGTCAGATATTTTCACAACATGAACCCAGAAGACAAACCAAGGCTTACTATACCACTGCCAACAGCAACTGAACAGATAAAACTTCCCCCACTTGCTCCAACACCAGCAGCTGTGCTCTCATATCCCTCAGTTTCATTTTTCTGTCTAGTTCTGCAGCAGCAGCACAAGCCACAGCATCCCAGGCAGCAACACCAGACCAGTTCCTCTTGTTCAGCATTATCACCAACCCCATTAAATACAGGCAGCCAATAGCACTTGAGCAACATCAGTGCTGCAAACTGACACTGCTTGTCAGGGTGACTCCTCAGCAAAGGGAAGAGTCATCCAGAGAACAGGTCAAGAGCCCACATTTAATCCACCAAGTTGTTTTGAGTTGACATTATGCTATGACTGCACCAGGTTTTCAAAGAGCAGAGTCTATTAAAAAAGAATTTAGAAACTGGTGTTATGGTCAAATGAGTTTGATCGGGAATCAGAGGCTCCTTCACAATATTCATTGCATCATATTGGTGAAACTGTACAACTCTTATCACAATTATTTTACATACATACCAAGAACTCTAGAGCTTTTTGTTTCCGAACAGGATCATTCTGTGGAATTGTAGAATAGGGGAGAAAAATTAAAAGACTCAATACTATAATATTTGTTGCATCATCTTGTACAAAACAAGACATTTTGATCTTTTATCCAGCAACAAGTGAACACAAAGAAAAGACAGTAATTTTAGGTCACAGCCATAAACATATAACCTTAGAGTTTCACTATCAGTTAGGTAGCAGCTACTACAAATACAACTGCATTACTTTCAATACCAGGAAGAAGAACACATTTCATATCTAAGCCATATTCATATCTTTCCCAGGCTTTCCTCACTCAGGACCAAAATCATGTTTAAAAAAGTCAAGTGCTCAGCTGTATTTAGCACAGTACCTGACCAGCCTGAGGCCTGCACAACCAACTTCTGCCACTGTGATAAAAATGAGGCAGTTCTCGGTGTTTGTGCCCAGTGCTGGTTAGGGCAGATATTTGAGAGAACATTTTGAGTTTCACCTTTGAGTTAGAAAAAATGATTGTAAACCTTTAGACATATCTTAAAATTTAAACCAAACCTTCAGAATAGAGTACCTTTGACCTGAAGAGGGGCAAAACAGAGAAGGGGAGACTGCAGCTCAGGTTGAGAGACCTGGCCTGCAGACACTGGATCTGAGACTCTCAGTGACTCTGAACAGGATTTATGAGAGCTAAGGTGAATGTACAATATTCACTTCCCCTCTGCTACGATGAACACAAAACCCTGGTCATTAGGTCAATTGCTTCTGCAATAATATTAATAAAAGAGTAAATGAAGTCAAAGAGTAAACATTTTTCAGAAAAATTAAAAGCAAGCATAAGGAAACTGCTACAACATAAGATACTTGCAGAGTTACTACCTCTACATACCTCATGCTTATAATCATCTTCCCACCTTAAAAGAAAGAAATTACAATATTAAGATGCATTCTAAAACTACAAAAAAGTTAGTTTTACTCACAGCATCTAGAACCAAAATATTTCAGTTTCCAAATTTATATCACTTACCAATACAGAATATCTAAGAAATAACAGTATTTTAAATATGCCATAAAGGTCCTTATTCTGAATGACTCTCAAAGAGATCCAGTAGTACTCATGAACTTCTTTACAGATCAGCTAAAGGAGATGACTAAAGTAATGGTGGGGGTTTTTTGTCTTCTTATATGAACAGAAGTGCCTTTTATACAATTTACTCAGCCTATGGCATCCCAAATAGACTGGAAACAGCCTGAAATTTCAATTGCAATTTCTTTGTGAGTGCAATATTTCAAAAGCCATAGCTACTATTTCCGCACAGACAAAAAGGAACAATCTACAAAAGAGGAATAAGTACAGTGGAAAGACAATATAAAATATTTTCCCCATATGTGGTGATGTTTGTTATAGAAAAGTAGATGAAAAATCTCTTTTGATTCCCCTGTGGGGATAGTATTCTCACCTTGCTTTCTTCTTTGATGGGGCTAGAAAATGAAAAAGTATTATTAGCAACATCACAGGGTTTCCACCATACTACTGCAACAGATGCATTACACACAGAGAACAGTTACTGGCCCTGACGTGACTGCAGTTTATTTAAAGAGCAGGATTCAGCAGCCTAAAACTAGACACATATTGCCATTTTAGGAATTACCAGGCATCCTTGATGAAAAGTCTACGGGAGGCTTGTGCCCCTGGTTTGCAGGGTACCCTACAAAACCTGTTCACGTTCAGGCAGCTGAGTCCCACACAAGAAGTCTGTATGGATTGAACTGAGGTGGGCATGCCTACTCCACACAAACAGTGAAAAGGTTTGGCAATGTTTTTTTCTGTGTATATACCAGTGAACCTGAAAGCTGCATATACATACAGTCTCCAACAAGAAGTTATGGGGATTAAGTGTCTAATCATCTCATCTCTATCAGTGTATAACATGAGGAGGGAGGGAAAGCTTAGTAAAACAAGACAGTCTAAGACAGTAACTATGCTTCAGAGAATCAGCTACTGCGCAGTACATAACTTATCACTTCTTAAGTATTTATCAGCACAGGTGTTCCAGGATAAGCAACAGGACAAGTAACAATTCTCAGGACAAGTGACATCTTTGCTCCTATAATATGAGGCTGAAAGACTTATGTTACCATTTTAACCACTTTATGTTAACATGGTAAACACATGCTGATGAGTTGCAACATGAAGTTGCACTGTCCCAAAGTTTTCTAAATGCCAGGAAAGAAAAGGACTGCCACCATTTCAAAGAAAATATCCAATAAATTAAGAATCATGGCAATGTAGGATGGTAGGGATCTCTCACAAAATCATAAAAAAGTTTAGGTTGGAAGGGACCTCTGGAGGTCACCTAGTCCAGTCTGAGAGGTAAAAGTACCACAGAGGTGGTAAGAAGAGAAACCAATTAACTGTAAGATGAAGACACTGACAATTAGATTAATTTTCTTTGAATTATTCAATTTGTGCTGTCTTTCCAGTAAGCCTCCAAAATCTGCCCTGTTTGAAAAGAAGATGAGTGGAGACAAGGAGTACTACTCAGTTGTTGGAAACTTCACTCTACTCCAGCTAATGACTGAAGTTCTGCTCACTCTGACAAGGACTAGCCTCAAGATCAGATCTGAATGGTTAGGCTTGACTCCAGTTGAGTTTTACAAGTCTTCAAGAATGGTGGTTTTTCACCTATTTGGTCAGGCACTTTCAGTGTGTAGTAACTTCCAGTACCATTGTCTAGTCCAACCTTCTACTTGAAGCAGGACTACTGCCAACATAAGATTCTAGTTTTGTATCACCAAGTCTTGAAAACCTGCAAGGATGAAGAGTTCACTACCTACGGATAACCTGTACTACCCTCCCTGAACTCAGTTTTTCCCAAGTTCAGCCTCTCAAGCTGCCATCTCTGGTCATCTCATTACATTGTCTGCTATTACCAACAACTTTGTCATCTTTGTAGCTAGTCTACAAGCAGTTATCGTGCCTTACCCTTCTCTTTCCCGTTCTAAACAAGCACAGCTCCCTCTAGCCCTCACCCTAGGCACATGCTCTTGACCCCTGAAAAACTCCATAATCCTCTCCAATTTCTCCAGCTTCCCCTTGAACTAGAAGGAACAAAACTGGACACATTATTCCAAGTTTGGTCTTACCAGCACCAAATAACTGGGGATAAGATTGTTCTCCAGTATTCTGCCTGTGCTCAACCTGTAGTATCACAATATGAGATTTGCCTTGTACGAAATGAAAGCATTCTCTTGGCTCATATACAGCTTGGAATCCATCATAACCCTCAAGTCTTTTTTAGCAAGACTGATCAGTCTATCACTTCCCATCCTGTATTGACTCACAGTTATCACTTCCCCACTGAAGATACAGACAGGCTTCTCCAGATACCTGCTATAATTTCAATCTGAAAAGCCTAGAGCAAAATAGCCAAGTCAATCTCTGGACTTATTTCCAGTTTGCTGCTGTATTCCACAGCAGCATTAAGAATAGATTTTAGACAGGAAAAAAAAATGATGCAGGCAGAATTCAGAGACTAAATCAGACCAGAACTTGATATGTTCTACTACCAAACTGTGCTTATACACAGTGTCACAAGGCTTCAAGCTCAACTTCACACTTTGAGTTATTGGCTACAGGAATTACCTTCATAAGTCAGTATTTTTAATCCAAAGCCCAAGACAAAATACATATAACCTCTCCTCTTTAGAGAATAAAGAAATGCTGTAATTTTTCCTTTAAGAAAAGCAACAAATCAATCACTTCAAGGTCTCTCATACATACATAGTTTGTATATCTTAGTTTTGCATATGATCTGTGCAGCAGACAAAATTTGGTGTTAATGTCCGTTTTGCTTCTTGCAAACTAGTACATGTCACCAAAAGGCCTGTCTTAATTATATGCTCAAACTCGCTCTTGCTGAGATTTGCCAATATGATCTAGTCTAAAGACATACAGCTGCTAAACCAGTAAGCATGACTTTCTTCTAAATAACCAGAGTATTTTTATTTTGGAATTCATTTGATGTTGACCTTACCACCTAACTAGAGCAGACCTTAATACTGAATGACACAATGCTTTTGCAGCTAACTTCACTCTAGTCCATTTCTCTAGTTCTTCATATCCTGTAGGTCTGGGTGGGATCACCCTTTTTGATGTTCCAGATTGATATTTGAGCATGTCTTCTACTTCTACAGAAGTCTACTGACTTGACTGATGTCAATTTACCCTGAGCTGAGAATTACTGAGCTAGATTACTGTGTCACATTCCTTTTTCTTCACAAGAGACACAAACAGAGCTCAAAAAGATTCTCTGCCACCTTGTTTAGACCAACACCTCAGACCAACATTAAAAAGTACAATCCACAGAAGCCACTAATGATCAATCCGAAATTGATTCACACTGAAAAATTCTGTTGATCTATGCAACCTTCACCCATTTCAATCAAACCTACCTTCCTTCTAGTATTAGTACTAGGGTCAAAAGGTAGCAAGGAAGTATTTCTTCAGGTTGGCTAAGGAACGTTGTAAGTCTGGCAATTTCCTTCTTTCCTCATTTCAAATTCACAAAACCCAGAAAATCTCTGAAAACATTTAGTGCTATTACAAGTTGAATGTTTTAAATCAGTCAAACCCTTGAGTTCAACTACTAAGTCAAACTAGGCCAGATATCACTTACATCAATTCTATTATATTCAAGAAATTCATAGACTTACGTGAGGTACTTGGTCTTATGTAGCCTTCAATCTAGAAATAGAAAAAGTTTCATATTAGACTTTCTGATTAAAATTCCAAACAAGTATCTTCTGCAACTGCCTTTAGGAACAGAACAAGTACTTTTATTTATGCCAGCATAGTGTAGACCATAACTTCACAGATACTGAATCGTGTAAATATGAATGAAACTTGAGAGAAAATTTGCTTACGTTTGAGACAATCTAAGTTGCAAAAATTAAAAATTATTGAAGTCAAGCAGTGAAATTTTTGAACCATGGAATTCAGACTGGACACTTTCAATTTAAAAAATCTAAAACCTTCAAAATAAACAACTTTTGTTTTCAGATGAATTTCAGTATTACTGTTCTTTTCCCCAGACTTTTTAGGGCAACTTTAAGTAAAGCCTTAGTTCAACTGAATACTACACTTCCTCGAAACACAAAGAAATTTAACAAGCTTTGTCTGCAGTACTTTTAAAATTTACTACAAACATAAACACATTGATAAAAGACATATTAACAAATACTTTACATTTACTTCCAATTACCTCATACATTTTTAACCCTTCAGTCTTCTCTAGCTCTCCTGCTATCCGTTTGAGAAATGAGACTTTGCATTCTTTTACATCTGTTGTCCTTCTCTTCATTTTGTCTGGAAATTCTTTAGACTGTTGAAAAAAACGGCTTGAAAAGGTCAATATCAAAATTCATCACAATATTAAAAAACTGACACACTTCACCTTTTGGACAAGTTTCCAAAAGGCTGGTAAACATTGATTTGAGCATTATGAGCTAGTTTTTTCTCTGTAACACAACTAATTAAATTTTAGAGTTGCTTAAGTAGGCTTCAAAACAAATAATGGATACCATGCAAAGCTTCCTACCAAAAGGAAACATCCTCTATACCAAATCTAACAATGTTAAGGACATGTTGAGGAATAAGAAAAAAACCACAATGTTCTAGGGACCTGATCCTGAAAACAATCCAAACACTCAGGAACAGACTTTTGAGCTGATACAGACAGGCACCTCTGGATTGAACTGCCTCAACAGCTCACAGCATTAGAGCTTTTCATATTAATCTGACCCATGAAGAGTCAACTGTATAACTATTAGCAATTTATCACATGGGAGTTTAAACTAATTATTTAGAGGAAAAAAAAGGGGGGGGGAGTATCATAAAGAAATTTTTATCAAAATGCATCAAAAATAACTCACAATGTATGCTCTCCTGTGTTTATATCCACTAAGATGTTCTATCATGGGAGCCATCTCTGTATTAAGCTCACACAGCTTGCACTCATAACGCGGCTCTTTTCTTCCTTCAAATCTGATTTCAACCACATGTTCTAAACCTGTAGAAGCAGGAGTTATAAGTATCTATATTTTACTATATTCTACTATAAACAAATGTATTCTCTTCAGTGTTGCTCATTAAAAGCCAAAATGAACATATAATAATATTCCATTTTCAGAATTTAGATACTCCCTCAAGATCACATTAGTTAAATTTATCTCTTTCCAATGTCTTATCGAGAAAGGAAATACACCATCTGTGGCAGATTTGCAAGCCTACCAAAAGAAAATACTTCATGCACCTTTCTTCCTGCTTGGGATTTTTTTTTCAAGAAAATAAAACAGAGAATGAGAATAGAAATGCCACACAAATGTCTAGATTTAAAAACTGCATTTAAACTACTTAGTCGAGCATAATTTGGACAGTGTCTGAGTAGCACAATGCAGACGTAGGAAAGACATTAATCACTTAAAAAAATTGAGTCCTTCAAAATTTAAAAATCTAAAACCTTTTTTTAAAGTCTTAAAAGTGTAGGGTTTTTTTAATCTAAACACTTTCACATTTTACAAGAATGAAAATGGGAGTTTTCTTCATTTTCCTATAAATTACTGAGACTATCCCTTAGAAGTATTCATAAATCTCCAAGTTTGAGGCTTATTACCTAGCGTGAAAAGTTTTACTCTGAACAGCTTAAACATAACAAATTTAAAAGCAGTTTAAAACAGCAGCTGTTCCCTTATGTCATAATTTCCAATGCTCTGTATTTGTGATGGCTTGACCCCAGCCAGCAGCCAAGAACCACATAGCTGCTGGCTCACTCACATACACACCCTTCAGCAGGGTGGGGAGAAAATAAGAAGAACAAAAGCAAGAAAACCAGGGGTTGAGATTAAAGACAAATTAATAAGTGAAGGAAAGAGGGGTAAAAAAAAAAAAAAGAAAAACACATGCAAAACCCCGTTGCTCACTTCCCCACCAGCAGACCAATATCCAGTCACAGTCTCTGAATAGCCACCTTTGAAGTTAAACCTTGCTCCAACCTACCCTCTCCATCCCCCCCTTTTTCCTTCTTTGTCTCAATTGAGATTGCTGACAGAATATGCAGCCCAGAATATCCTCTGTCCAAGTTCAGGCCAAGTGTCCTGGATGTGACACCTCCCAGACTACTGCCCACCCCCAGTCTACCCAAGTGGTGAGGGATGGGGACCCGGAGTAACGAGTCTTGACACAGTGCACTGCTCAGCAACAGAAAAAATACACTGGCACGTCATCAAAACTGCTTCAGTCACAAATCCAAAACATACAGGCTGCTATGAAGAAATTCAACCCCATCTCTGATCTGCTACAGTATTATACTTCCAAATCTTAGCTCTGCAAATAAACTACCACCTAATGAACTGAAGGCGTTCTTGTAACCAAAGTTTTCTACTAAAAATGCTTCTAGTAATAAATTACTATGATTTTTAATATTACCGCTTTATGTGAAGTAACAAAAAGATAATTCACTAAACAGGGAAATTTTCAGCTAATATTAGGAAATTTGCTGCTTAGGTCTTCATGAGGGAACATATTTCTCTAGGCTACCAGTACATACTTGGAACACTAAGGCCACTGAGAAGGGTTGCCTAATCTAGCACTTAGAAAGAAAGAAAGCCTTAAAATTAATCTCATTAGTTTGAGACAGACAGGAAAAATATCTTACTGAACAGGAACATTGGTATATCCCACCGAATAGGAAGCCATAAAGAACTATGACTGATGACATGTCACTAGTGGCACTAAGTCCAGTTGGAGGCCAGTAGGTAGTGGTGCACCCTGGGGTCAATACTGGGTCTAGTCTTGTTACCCTCGCATACCCTCAGCAAGGCTGCTGCTGACATATAACTGGGGGAGATGGCTGATACACCAGAGGGTTGTGCTGCCATCCAGAGAGACCCTGAGTGGCTGGAGCTGGGCGGACGGGAAGCTTAGGCTGGTCAACAGGGGCAAGTGCCAAGTCCTGCATCCAGGGAGGAACAAGCCCAGGCACCAGCACACGTCAGTTTGGGGCTGGCTTGCTGGACAGCAGATTGGCAGGAAAAGCCCTGGTGGACACTAAATTGAAGATGAGCCAAGAAAGGCTGATGGTATCCCTGAGATGGAAAAGGAGCAGTGTTGACAGCAGGCTCTGCTCAGCACCAGTAGGGCCAATTCTGGAGTGCTATGTCAAGTTCTGGACTTCCCAGTACAAGAGACATGGACACGTGAAGGACCATGAAGATGATGAAGGTACTAGAGCATCTCTCCTATGACAAACAGCTGAGAGAGCTGGAACTGCTCAGCCTGAAGAAGAGAAGGCTCAGAGGGGATCTTGTCAGTGTGTATAAATATTTGAAGGGAAGGTGCAAAGAAGTGGGAGCCAGGCTCCTTTTAGTGGTGCCCAGTGACAGGACAAGAGGCAATGGCACAACTGAAACACGTCTGAACATCGGGAAACACACCTTGACTGCGAGGATGACTGAGCACTGGCACAGGTTTCCCTGAGAGACTGTGGAGTTTTTCACCTTGGAGATATTCAAAAGCCGTCTAGACATGGTCCCAGGCAAGCTCCTCTGGGACTTGACCAGGGGGTTAAGACCAGCAGAAGTCCCTTCCAACCCCAAAAATTCTGTGGTCTGGGAAAAGCTTGTATACTTAGATGGCTCCTTCAGGAACAAGCTGTATTAAAAGTTAAGGTGTATAAAAGAGGTGGCCTTCATAATATGCAGTGCAACGAGCTAACACTTAAAAGGTATGAGATAGATATTATCCTATAAGTTATTGAATATATTTCCAGAAAATGAAATAGTATCTAAAATGCCACCTTTTATTTCAAAAAGCCATTTGGTCACAAATTCAAAGGTACACAATTTATAAAACAAAAAACATACCAACTAGAGGTTCTTCTCTTTTGGGATCATTCATAAAATCCTTCAGACAGGTTATGTACTTTGTAAGTCCTCTCTTCACTAAAGTAAAAAATACACACATAAAGAGACATTACGCATTATACAGTTTGCACATAACATCCATGATCTTAAAGGAGTTTCTAATGGAGAATTTAATGGGGACAAAATTTGCACTCTGAAATACATACAGAAAACAGCAAGGCCTCAGTCCCTCAACAGAAAGACTCCAAAACCCTGTCCTCCATAACAATTTTACACACAAGGATTTAATGTCTTCAAGAAAAGAACCAAAACCTCCATGGGAATGCCTCCTGCCACAGCAACAGTGTGGCCCATTCCTACCAAAATTTCAGTCTTCTTAAAATCTTTCTATGTTGTTTTGGGGCTTTTTTGCTTGAGGTGACATGCAGCAGTAGCATAGTGCGACACAGCTGACATGTAACAAGTTGGCGCTACATAATTCATCTCCATAAACAAGATTCTTACAAACTGAAATGCATTATGCAGTTCTCATGCATTTGTGTGTCTGTGCAGCAGCTCACTGTGAGCTGGCTATTGCCAAGCTGACAGAGAAAGGCATGTGGTCTTCTGGACTTAATAAAGAAAGATCCACACAGAAAAAGGTTAAAGGTTTCTTCAAGGTAATTTTTTTCTTATTTCCTAACATACAACTAAATATTCCTGTCTTAGTATCATCTTAATAGCAAACAACTCATACTGTTCTTGGTTTATATGTTTCTGGTTTGTCAAACTTCCACTGTATCATTTGTGTACAGAAAGAGTGATGCAAAGTTTTTTATTGAAAACTTCAACAACGAATAAAAATTAGCTAAATGCAGTAAGATATCAGATAATCGTGAAGGCAGAAAGTATGTCTCAAGTTCAAAAGTCTTTCTGTGAAAATACTTGTAACTTCATATTCTCCTAAGACCTTTTCTTAGGAAAGAAAATTAACCAGTGCACAAAGGAAAAGCAATAGTTCAAACGTTTGGCAGGTTGCACTGCTTCTTTATAGACCACAATCTAATCACCTGCTTTAGTCATCATTAAAACAAAACAATTGATTTCAAAGTTGCATCTGAAAAGGACATTAGCTCATTTATATTCAGCTACCTGGTCTCTGTGCTTCATACTTCATCGGAGTTTGGACTGGAGCTGCAGGACCTAGGATAACAGTTTGACAGTCAGACAACTACTTCTCATTTGCTTTTATTAAGTACCTAGTGGGTCATCCAAACATGTTACAGAATAGAACAGTTATCTTCATTTTAAGGTTTAATACAGGCTCAGTATTCCCTCTTGATGTAGTTTTCTTCTGTAACTTCACTGCTGTCAGAAAAAGTCTCTCATTCCACTCCCCTCCCCCATCAACACAATATACCAAACGTGAATTTCACAGAAGCCCAGAATATTAAATTCTTATTTGATTTTTAAATGCTTTTCATACTGGCTACTTATTTTAATTATTTTAACTATTCAGTATCATGCATGACAATCAATCTATGTTACAGGTACTCATCATAAAACTTCCGGTCTAAACATTTAGAGCCTAAACACAGTCTCAGACACAATCAATGTCATCATTAAATTGCATCTTCTTTTACATAGGGCTCTGTATATATTCTTAATCACTCAGAGCTTCAGAATGAATTTTCAGATGTATTTTATAAAGGTACTTCTCCCCACTCCCTCTCAAATCCATAGACACAAACGACCATGCATTAATGATGTTGTTGGTATTTTGTAAGTCACAGCATTCAAGTTTACAACAAGGCGACACACTAATACTCATTTACTGGAAAAAGTGGAAGTTTGAGTTAAATTACACAGTTGCACATGTAATTACTATTGAAATCAAGTTTTCTATACTCATGGCAAACACAGCGTGTTGTATACATCAATTTTTTTCCTCTTTTCTGCATAAGACAGGTACTTAAGAGATAGGTATCAAAGCTGTAAATCAAATCAAATCATGGTTGTAAACATGTTGCAAATAACTCTGCAACATTAACATAAGGGAGGGGTCTGGGAAAGCATATCTCCCTTGATTCCTTATAATAAATTATGCATTCTTTTCAGTTAAATGCTTCAAAATTTCTGGTAGCAAGAACAAAAAAAGATCTCCAGGTACTCTGCAAGCACAACAATTCAGAGTTGTTCAGCTAGTGTCTGAAGCTCAAGTCAGATTCCAGGTCCAGCATCTGCAGACTGACAACATGGCCAAACGCTAAATGACACAAATAAGCACCTGCGAAACAAGATTTTTAGTGCTTTATTTTGATTTTACTTCTAGAGGAAACTGCATTTAGAGAGAATTGCACCAGAAGCAGTTCACAGTGCAGTCTGCCTTAACACGGTTACAGTTTACAAACATGGTCAAGCTAAAAATCAAGTTCTAGCTGCTACTATCACCAAAAGTAGCTGTTGGGGAGGTTGTGAGGTTTTTTTCCCTTATTAAAAAAAAAGGCAGTTAGTAAATATCATTGCTCCTGGAAAAAGTTTAACAAAGCAATTATGATCTTAAAGACTCTCCCATTCAGCAACAGCAGGTTTCCAGGCTAACATTTAACTCATGCTTACTAGCCACATGGTTTTGTAATATTGCTAATAAGGTAAATTACATTTCTTAAGCACCCAAAACACAATGTTTTCCCTAAAGCATATCAGACTGATCAATGAGCTGAAAATCAGCTGGAATACCAGGCTCAAAGGGACACGATCAACAGCGCAGCCTCCTGGTGCTCAGTAAGCAGCAGAGTGCCCTAAAGACTGATTACAGGGCCCACAACAATTAATACCAACATCAGTAACCCGGTTGAGGATGCACAAAACACTCTCAGCAAATTCACAGACAACAGTAACCTACAGGCAACAACCGATGTCAAAGTTTCAATAAAGCAGGACCCTGGGAACATTAAGGCAAACCCCATCCTGAGATGCAGCACAAGCTGCTTACTTCAGAATACCTTATCCTCCATTATTTGGGTCTTGCAAGGCTGGCTAGTACCATCCTTGTTCAGTTCAAGTGGGAAGTGGAGAAAGAAGGAGGATTGTCATGGTTTGAAAGCCCCAAAATCCAATTCCCTAGTCCAAACCCCCCTCCCACATCTCAAAATAGCCACCAAGGCAAACAACCAAGAGCAAATAATTTATGAGAACAGTTTTGGGAGCTCGACTTGTTTAGTCTGGTAAAGTGGAGACTAAGAGGACATAGCAGGGATACATCAACGGCAGCTACAAAGATTTCCAACCCTGTGTGGATGTGACAAAAGTATTAACAAGTAGCAGCCAGAAATAGTTGCTTCAGAGGCAAAGATAAGATGTTAGGATAAAATTCCTCTTTAAGACAGAAGAGTAACTATGGACTGATCAAACACAGGTTACAGACCCTCTGCCTGAGGAGATGTTCAAGAACTCAGCAAGCAAGGGATGATCCAGCACTGGCAGTAGTCCTGCTTCAATCAGGAAGTTAGGAAATCTTATCAGTATCAGGAAATCCCTTTCAGCTAATGATTTTATTTAGTAAGGGCTATTTTCCAGTTACTAGTTACCTACATGAATGAACAAAAAAACCCTTTCCTTTCCATATTCAGAGTGCTGAACATATAAAAGATGGAGAACAAAGAAATATCTGTAAGTGCATTTGTAATACACACACATTCCTAACGCCAGAAATATAAGTCATGTTTCAAAACTTAAGGGAAGTATCAGACATTGTCAATTCAGCTATTCAACAGCAAAGAAGTACTGGGCTCAGCACTGCAGATTCCCTTTTGAATACAAGAGGGGAAGTGCACAAGGACGCCAGATTCCATTGTGTAGAGAAACTCCCCAAGAGAGAGGTGGGTAAGGGTGTTGAAGCAGTTTTCAATCTTAAACTTCTATTATTACGGCTTCTGAAACATTTCCTCTTCTAGTCTTCAAGTCAGAAAAGAACTTCCAGGTTGGGTTTTTTTTGAAAACATTGCAGTAGTTATACATCCCAAAACCTCATGCATGGTTATCAATGTTTAACAAACACTGAGCATGGAGGGACATGTTAAAATAAATAAATTTCTGATAACAAAGCTGAAATGCTGATTAGTATACTGATAAGGTTGTAACTATTGAACACATGATGTCTGTACCTTCACTGGAGAAAGAATTTGCCGTCAGTGCTGTTAAATAACTGCAGCTTATCTTCAGACTGGATTCCTCCCCTTGACTCCATGTCAACCACCACAGTGAAGCTTTCTTTACTCATGGTGCTACATAGAGGTTTTAAGTTGAAAGATGCAGATGCAGATTAGCAGATCTAATAACTAAGCACCTAACAACATTCCTTATTACACTTTTGTATTGTTGTAAGAGCAGCACTGCAAGCTAACTCTGCGCCTTACTGTAATGCGAGAAAAATTCCACAGGCTGTGTGAAAAAGAAATTCATTAATCCACTTCTCTTTGTGCCAAATTAATTTCACCAATAAAGCTAAGCAGCCCAGAAATAACTTTAGTAGGGCTCATACCCTATACTATGCCTTCTGCCTGAGCTGACTCATAGTATTAAACCACTGGATTTTGCTACTGTCCAGCAAACATTTGCCTAACATGTATGTCGGCATCTCCCCATCATTTAATGCCTCTTCCTCAAAGCAAAAAGTTTTCCAAACTTCTCTATTTTGGCCAAGAGGTCCCAGGAAAAAAAGCAATGTTCGGTCTCCTCCCCTCCTTACCCCTGAATACATGTGCAACTGCCTCAAAACAAGCTGAAAGAAGTATTTCATCTGTCCAATTATATCACTGTACAAAGGAATTACATGACTAAAATTCATATACTCAGCTGAGCTTTGATTTAACTCTCTTACTAAAGTCTTAGAACTTCAGCATCTTCCATTCCCCTATCTTCCATTAAGGTGCTCTCCTCTGAACTGCTGAAGAGCAGGCAAAAAAACCCCAACAAACCCAAACCAAAACAACTAAAAACTGACCCAGACATCCAATTCTGTCATTATAACAAAAATGACTTGTTGACAGTTTTGCCATATGGAAATTCAGAAGGTATGCAGAGGACTTCCTTACAGAAAGCAGTACTCCTCCAAAAACAAACATCTGGAAACATGGGCATTTCCTCACTTAAGTGACTTCAAAGCCAACATGACTGCACAGTAAAACAGGTTACATGCACTCACCACAGTTACTTTTGATGAGTTCAGAAAGGATACTGTACATGGCATGTCCCACTGGGAAACACTCAGAATCTAAATCATTTGTCTTTTTAAATTTTGGGTTACAAACGATAACAGCATTGGAAGTGTTCTCCCTACTAACAAAGGAACTTCTTTTAATTCTGCAGCAAGGAAGAAAATGCAGATGTTGGTGTAAAACATTCTAAATATGTCAAACCTTATCCTCCAAAGCATCTGTTCTTCTTTTGACATTTAGTGGACATTTCAGATACTTGTCAGGTTTTGTCCCAAGTGATTTCCAAGAAAACTCATCCTTCACTTTCACAAAATCCATACAATTTTTTTCCTGGCTCTTTGAACATGCTTTCACATTTCACTCTCACTGGAATATTTGATAAAATGAACATTAGAACAAGATTGCAGATCCAGCAGCAATAACAGGAGTATCTCATTAATTTATATCCTGAAATAATACTGGATTTATACTTTACACATGGCATCTAATTTAAGAATATCCATACTTTCTATGCTCATTCACAAAACTTTACTACTGAATTCCACGAGTGCAGTAAAATTTTTGTTCATGCTCTACTACATAAATCTGCAAACTGCAGAAAAAGACATTAGTTACTTAAAATGAAAAAATAAAGGCCAAACAAATTCCTAATTTATTCTTTTATCTCAGTGACAGAGCACAATGAATTTCCTGGATCTGCTGGATCTTAAGGGAGAATTATTTCTATAACTGGTAATATATCCATGGGAGAGTTTCTAGAAGTTCTGTGTAACTGACTGTATAATTCTGCATTAGAGTTCCCAAAATTAAATCTGAATTGCTATCGCTGAAAAACTTACTCAGGTGAAAAGCTTTTCTGCTTGTAATAACACCCAATCCATCACAACTAAAACATACAAATAGATTTCATAAGGCCAAATTGCAGCCTCTTTTGAACAAATAAACCCTACCAGTGGCTTGCAAATCAGCCTCCCACATCTTGATCTTCAGCGAAGCAAAATGAAGTACTGGTAGAGTAGGATAAAGGAGACATCGATAGTATGAATAATCGTTTTGTATTAGAAGTAAAAGTTTCTGATTGCTTCGAAATGATTGCTGAGGCAGAGAACTTTCTGGATAAAAGCACACCTTGCAATGCTTCTGACATGTGGCACCCTGTGATGCTGGGACTCCTCCAGAAGTTAGAGCTAACTTGTTTACCAAAGGTTCACACCTAGATTCTTCACTTTAATAATCAGATATTTTAATTTCTCTCTTCTTGTTCTATAAGATACATCACAGTTAAAAGATTCCAAGTCATGACATTTCCAAAGATACAGTGTTTGTAGCGTGCACACATTCTTAACCCAAATTCTCCACGGGACACTGAGCTTGTACACACACGACTGTTTTCTAAAGACGTAGGTCTTTGCAACAGGCTCCTGTGTTCCACCATTCTTGTCATAGTTTTGCTGCCACACCTTCTGTCACCTTATTCAAGTCTCACTTTCTGTCCCATGCATCCTTTACATTACTCCTCCAAAACAGGATTTTATGATCTTGAAGAAAGAACCTCTTCAGTTAGTGAGTATTACTTTTAATGATCATTTTTCACAAGAAATTCAAAGAAATCTGTAGAAAGTGCCTTTAACTAAAAAGCCTTGCCCATAGCCACACAGATATGTTCTTGTTGCTGAGGTACAAATGCAATTTTGGAGTGCTTGAATCCACTGGATTTTGAGAAGATCTATAAGTTTTCACAACTTATTCAAATTCTTTCAAGGAGCTCCATTATCAGTATTTCTAGAAAGAGAAGATCTGCAGGTGGCAGTCATGTCTGCTGAGGCAAAATCTCATAATTGTTCACACACTTGAATGACATGTCTTGCACTAATTCTCTTATCAACACAAAACCATGAGAGCAGATAATGAAGTCCAGTTTCTTAGAAGGTTGCCTCTGACCAGTGCTTTTATAAATCTTTTGCATGTGTTGATTCTTCAGGGTCCAGCAAGTGGTGAGCTCAGCCTGCAGCACTTCCCTCAGTACAGGACTGACACCATCGCTCTCCTCTGTGCAGATGTGCATTTTCAGGCACTCTTGATCAACTTGGTTCAAAAAGACTGCGAGGTTCAAAAGATACTGGGGAACAGATGACAAAGCCGGAACGTAAGCCTTGTTTCTTGGGAGAACAGGCTAAGAAGATAAAGTAGAAGTGAAAGGCTTATTTCTTGTGATGACTGACTGTATAACCATTTTGGGTTTTAATCATCTCACTGGTTTGTATCAGTACTCCCATATCTGCCTACGTACTCTGCTTCCCGTACATCACCATAAGTACCTTTACAACAGGATTTTCATTTCCACTGTGAGGCAGTTATATCCCACATTTTCAACTTTTCACCACAACTTTTATTTTCATTCACATACGACAGTCTGGATTCACATTCTCAGTTTCTGGGGGAAAAGACACCCCAACAACTGAATTCACCTTGAATACATCTTTGCTACTCCAAGTCCACTACAATAATGAGAGGCAGAACATTCCTGTGATGCAGCCAAGCAATTTCAGCCCTGGTAGAGCTGCATCTGCAACGGTGCTGTGTTAGACTGCTGATTTAGCTTCTTAGCATACTGCCTGAAGCTTAGCAGTGAGCGCGTAAAGCTGACAGAAAAGTGGGAGGTGGTTTAGCCTGGGAAGGTGAGAAACGAAAATACTGACTACGCATCCCTCCACTACGCAGATATACAAACATTTACATGTGGAAAGGCATAATTAAGGTTTTGTGCTCTAAAATAATTCTTTGCTCCACAGTTTACTAGATAGAAATCTCAGAAGAATGTTCAGCATATAAACAGAACCACAGTTACAGACACATGAATCTGGCAAATGCAAATACCTGAACTACTAAAACAGCAACAAACATTAAAATTCCCAAGCATTATCTGTCCTAGAAGGCTGGAAAGAAAAAAGTGTTATACTTACAACAGACAGTCTTGGATCTCAGGGCTTTCTCTTTCTTTAATTATGAAGACGCAAGTCATCCCAAAATAAAATAAGAAAAAGAAATTAATGTGTTGCACCATTTGAAGGAAAAACCCTGTACTTCCTGAGAAGCCTTCGCAGACCAATCACATTACAGGCCAAAGTTTCCATTGTCATATAGGAAAAATTAGAGCCTTTATGATTTTCTGCAAAAGCTGGAAGTACTGACAAAAGTGTACTTACAGTTAACACAAGTTTAATTTCAAGAAAGCCTTGTTACTTAATTAAGTTTTAAGAGATGATTATGGATTGAAACACAACATCTCAAAGATGCCAGGAAAACCTTGAGTTCTGCATGACTGCAGCCCCTAAGCTTTCAAAAGTTGTAGTTCCCACCAAAAAAACAACAAAAAAAAAGAAAACCTCTCCACAAAAGGGAAAACAAACTAACTAAAAGCAGCTCCTCCACCACTTTGAGTAGATTTGGCTAAACCTTAAGGCTAGCCAAATCTCATGAAAGATCATTCATATAATGAAGAACAGGAAAAGTGGCTTTTATCAGCTGAATCCAGAACAGATCACTTTCTGGCAGAATCTAAGGGAAAGAGGAACTTAAATTTCCATTTCAGAACATGGCTAAAACAATCCTGACTCATTTTGAGAACTTTTTGGCAAATAAACACAAACTTGACATTTACAAGAAAGAAACAATATGTATGATGGTTCCACTTGTAAAGCATCTCTCTGTCCAGAGCAGTCCATGGAGTTAAGTGCTATATTTTCAGAATTCAGTGGCATGGAAGAGATAACGCACATAGGTGTCACAATTCAACAGGAAGCAAGACTGACGTAGCAGTTAATTGTTTGAGAAGCCAAAACGCTGTCCTTCCACGGCAGTTAGGAAGTTACCTAAGTCCCAGTATCGCCACAGATAGTGGATGGTTTTGTATAAACTCAGAAGGATTTCGTAAACTTAGAATACAGACACAACCTCTCTTGCAGTTATGCTGCTCCAAGTTTTTGTTACTTGCCATTCTGCAGTTTTACAACAAACAGCTGCTAATACCAAGTTTTTCAGACAAGTGCAGAAAACATTAGCAACTGTGAGCTGCTGCTCAAAAAGAATTTCCTTCTGACCCTTTTCAGACAATCAGCTTTGATTGCACTTTGGTTACTGCTAATATCAGAAATGGAGTTTCACCGCTGACGCTAAGGGGTCCATTTTACTTGTGATCCCTTCTACATCAGGAATTAAGATTCTCACACATTAGGTAAGCAACTTATTCTCTGTCCTGGGTCAAGTGTTGCAACAGCTGTTTTTGAGCTGAGGCTATGAAAAGTTAGAGTAACTTTTAACAAAGTGTCTAACTTTGAGAAGCCAAAACTCAAAAACTACTGTTTTTAAGGGTTAAAACCTCCCACGTACACTGGGTTAATGTAGTTTTGTAGATACCTCAATACCTGTAAGAGGTATTGCATAAAGTAGTTTTCCACACAATTCAAGTTCACCAGTCATCTAACAGAACAGTTTCATGTGCATAGTTAAGTATTACATAAACATAATTCAGTTGTTCTTAAACATATACACTTCTGAAATACATCTGCTAGATGTCAGCAGCAAGTTTTGGTTGGTTGGTTGGTTTTCTGTATGCTTTGTTTATTTGTTTTTCTCAAAAGAAAAGCTCCACAATTTAAGTCTCTCTGGATCATAAAGATAGGCTGCAGAACACAACAGCATGCTTTTTGAGACCAAACATAAACAATGCAACAGCCAGGTAATTTTCCTCTAACTGAAACATAGCTATGTCAGCATTCCAAGTATCAACACAAAAATGCACGACTAAAATGCTTTTCCAGCATGGTTGATTTTAATGCCATAAGAAAGGGCAGAAAAGTTGCCTGTACATCAGGTATTTTCAACCACAGGTTCTGATGCACAGCAACCAAGGGTAAGAAGTAGAAGAAATTAGAACACTGAAATAGTGAAGACAGAGATTAACAGCTCTTGTTTCTAATGAGCTTGCAGAGTCTTGAATGCAGATTTTTCGCCTTTTGGGACACGGTAGGCATTTCTACCTATCTAACTTCAGATATGAAGGGAGGGCAAGGAACCTTGAATCTTTGACAGAACCAGAAACAATCTTCATCTATGCTCCAAATACAGTTCACAGAAAAGGCAACACTTCTGCTGGTGCCATACCTGCAAAGGGCCATTCAAAAGACATGCAAAAAAAGACATTCCACTCCAGGATTTCCCTTCCAGCAAACTGAGCAATAAAGCTAATGCATATTTACAAAACTAGATTAAAATATATCACATACCACCATATCTCAGGTATATGCAGGTATATTTTATTTGGGGACTGTTCCCTCAAAAGGCCTAGACTTTCACTCAGCTGTCCAAAAAAAAAAAAAAAAAAAAGGTCAACCAAACTCACCTTTCATGCAGTATATCCCCCATTACTCTCACAGGCTTGGTTCAATGAAAAGCATTAGTAAGCTTAGTTGTTGTCCTAGTTAGGACAACTGAGACCAGTTCATCATGGTATGGGTGTAACCCAAAACTGTGTATTCTATAGCCTTCCATGCCATTTCCCAGAAACTGTTGTCAATAGACTATTCGCACCCTCTGCCCATAGAGCCTGACTCCTCAGGCTATAAACTAGGTGTTAAGAGGCCTGTGAGATAGGAGGATGCTCTTGTCCTCACACCCTTTGTGGAACTCCCCGCCCTGAGGGAAGTATTGAGCATTCCTGCCTGAACCGGAGGATATATAATCTTGGAGTCTTGGAACATTTTTAACCACTCGTGGGATCCAGAGGAAGACTGCATCTCATCGCTCTCAACCAGACTTAGACCACCACCCTCAGCTGGACTGCAGTCACCACTTTTGACCAGACTGCAACAGTTCTCCCATCAGCAGGTTTTTCCCCTCTCCCTTTACTTTGGACTCAAGCGGGGCCCAAGGAACACCACTTTGTTCATGCCCCAGGGTACTGGGTTATACATTTGGGTTTTGTGGGTTAAGACCAATTGTTTGTTTGTATGATTGTACTTACTGTATTATGTTAATAAATTGTTATTCTGACTTATAATCTCTCCTTTGAGTTGGGTTCATTTCCCCTGCTGGTTAACTCTTAAACCAGCACAGTTGTTTTCTAAATATTTTACCATAATGGCTAGAAGTAACATGCAACTGTTTTTCAAAGTATATAATACAAGCCAATTCCAGTTTCCAGAGCCAAGAATTATACACACGTGTATGAATGATATTTTGGCTAAGTCACTTTCCACAACTCCCTGTCCCATCAATACCTGTTCAGCAACAAAACCACAAAACCCACCATTATGCAACTATACAGAGGTCACATGGCACTCAGTGCACAAAATACACACAGCCTTGCACTGTGATCACCTCAGCCCCTCAATCTTTTGTCCAGCAGTTTTTACACGGGTTTGGCCTCATGAACTATCAGCAATAGAAAAAAATAAGATGTGTATTCTTATTACTCAAGCTCCAGTTGAAGGATATGGTAAACATCACAGTCATGATCACTGAAGTCAGTGAGGAATACAAACTCTTGGCACAACAAAGTGCCAGGGACAGAAACTAAATGAACTCTGAAGAGGTACACTGTGTAGAATTAAAATCTTAGCTAATATTCTATAAATTAAGCATTCAAAGAAAGTCATTGTGCTGACTAGTGATTTGCTTGATATATTTTTAAGTTACTTCTATTTGCAGTATGTCACCCAGCCTATTTCTACCCCTTGAAATGAATCACACATCAACCCAAAGAGTTACAAAGCACTGAGTCTGCAAATATACAAACACAAATACAAATGAAACAACTCAGGACTCACTTTCTTGTAAGAATGTCCACTCGGATTAACACACAAAACACACAAAATTATTTGCCTCCAACATAGAGGAATTTGAAGAGGCTTTAGGTACAGGCTTATTCTCTTTTAGTTGGGGAAGTAACAAAATATTCTGGATAAAACTTCCATCCAAATTAAAAAATCTCAGCAGTCTGCCTAAGCAACCAGGAAGAAGCATGTATATTTACATTTTGCCCTCCAGCAGTAAATTATTTAGGCACTGTCAGTTTAAACAGCCAGACTGAGTCAGTACAGGAAAAACATCCTAACAATCTCCAACTCATCCAAAGCAATCTTTCTGGAGTCCAAGGAGTACAGCACACTGCAATCAGACTTCCTCAATAGAATTAAGAATTTGACTTAATTATTTCCTTATACATAGGTCACTATTACAATTCTGCCTAGTTTTATGGAAGCAATGCATTCAGTACAATTTACCTAAGAAGTATTCTTAGATGTTTGCAGAGTGACCTCCTCTAAAGAAATTATGCATTCTAATGTTAATGCTTAGGAGTCAGTGGTACTGATACTCAGGAGAAAAAACTATCAACATATAGAGATGAAAAAAAGGTATGCAGAAATAACTTAGGTACCTATTCAAAGTTCAAAAAAAAAAAAAAGAGAGATAGAATAGCCATGTACACAAAGTCAACAGAAGTATTACTACAAATGTGTCAGACAGCCAACCTTTACTACCACAGCTACTCAAAATAACACATTTTACTTTGAATAGCTATGGAAATGTAGGCCAATGAAATGAAAATCATTTCACAATGTAGCACCGTTTACATTTGTTTCTTGACATTTTCCCAGTGATTGTCCTTTTGATGGAGTCCTTTTTCCTGTATTTTTTACCTGTGTTTTTACCTGTATTTTTTGTATTACCTTCTGGTGGAGGGCAAGCACAAAGCACCTTTAACAATGCTATTTTAAAAACAAATAGGTAACTGATAGGAAAAAAGTAATTTGACTAAAGTTATAAAAAATGGTTGGGGGGTTGGCCAGGCCAGTATTGTGATTTAGGTAAAGAACTATTATCTTCTCTTCATTTTATTGTCATAGGACATCCTATGGTATTAGTTTGAAGAGGAATGCCTCTAGCCAGGAACAAACTAAGAGCTCTTCACTATCAACACCTACACTGTATCAAAAAGGAATGTAAGCTCAGGGCTTTTATGGTTACTTCAAACCTAGTGACACAAAAACTTGAAAGAACTCTATGAGTTCTGATCTTTTCCCACCAAAACATCCAATAGATTTAATAAAGTAAGATAACTGAAAAGAATGACGAGGCAATCTTGGAGCAGCCACATGACTTACAGGATTCCACACACCAGGACTAACATTTATCATCTAACACGCACCCAGTTTTTCAACCTGCCCAGTTCTTGTTCCCTATCGGTTTGCAGGCCTTCCTTGACACAAGAAAGTTTGACAGATGTTGCCTAGCACACACCAATTTCCCAAAAGTGAAACAGAAGGAAAACTATATGCAGATTTTCTAAGAAAATAACCACTAGTTTTTCTACTTTAAAAGGGAAAAACATCAATAATTGGATTGCTATGAAAGTTAGCTAAGGAAAAAAAAAAGAAACAACCACAAAACCAAAGGAATTCCTTGCATCAGTAGGGACGTTTGGCAGGACATGAAAATTCTACAAGGGAACAAGAAGTCTCAATCCTGGGAGGAAAAAAGCATTTTGAGAAAGTGGAGCCACTGACTCAAATAAGAATCAACACTACTAAAGTGACCAGCAAGCAGACAACAAAATATTATTAATCTGTCTTGAAAGCAAAGAGGTGGGGAGACGTCCCTCATCTTCAACAAAAAAAAGGGGCCTACAAACACTTGAGAAAGGCAGTATTGCAGTTAGTCTTTAATGTTCCAGGAAGAACAACTTGTCATTAAGAAAACGTCAGAGCAGGCACTACAGTGCCACAACAATACAAACAATCTGCTGAGATTGGAGTACAGACAACTACGTCTCACCTTTATAGATTGAGAATGTGGTGGAGTTTTAAATAGAAGACAATCATCAGCCAATCAACAGTCAAAGGTTCAGCCAAACAACATTTGTAAAAGCCTCATCTCTAAATAAATCCTCTCAGAACGTTGTCTAATAATTTAATGCCTTTACTTGTTTTGTGCTTAAACCAGGGAGCTGTTATTGAGATGCTTCAAAAAAAACCCCAGAACTGTCAGACTTGTTAGTTGAATCTATGTAACCCCTCCAGGAAATCAGAACTGATGTTAATATCAAAGCAATAAGTAAGCCAGTTTCCAGTTTTGTTCACAGTACAGGTGAGCTATGTAGACTTGCAAAACAGAACAGTCCCTTTACCAACTGTATCCAAAATCAGAAGGTTACATTCTTTCACCATTTGTGGCTCCCTATGTAATTCAAATGTTAATTTCACAATTAGCACACATTTACCTTGAGGTATGGCTGATGTTTCAAGTTACATGCTGTAAAAAGTACAGTTGTGAGAGTCCCACCTCCTCATCTTTTTCTTGGGATATTTCAAGCAAATTACTGTTACAGATCTATCGATAAGTTAAATAAGCACTTGAAGCCGTGTGAAATCAAGAACTGAGTCCCAGATTTATGATTAAATTTGCATATACATCTAATATGGAAAAAGTTTACCTTTCTGTGCTTTGCACCACGATAGTGTGACTGAAGACTTATAGAACTCACACAAGAAACTTTACAAACCTAAAAGAGATAAATGAAAGCACATCGTCAGTTATGCTACAGATATTCTGTAGCTGGTGCCAAATAAGAACTCGAAATACACCCGTTCCTACCGTGTAATTCTCAAGGTCTTCTCTGGTTTAACAGTACACTTTGCATGACATTTAAAAGAGCAGCATGCCACTAAAATGACCAGAAATAGAACCCAAACCTGTTCAAATGATGCTTAAATACATGTTTAAATAAATCAGGTGGTAAGAAGTTTTTAAGAGCTTCCCCCTTCTCTCCTACCACTCTTAGTTTTCTAAACTTCTTCAGGGTAGAAAGCCAGCAAAAAGGGATGATCATATAGTGACTAGAAAGGAACAGAGGCAAAATTATGCCCTAGAATAACTGCAACTCCGTTCACTGTTACATCAAAGTGATCAGAGGAACAATGGAGGAAGATATCTGCATTTCATTAAGATCCACAGACACACACCATTGCAATAATTAACGGAAAACATTACAGATGTACAAATATTTCGTATTATCTTTAGCTTTAAAAAAAAGGAAAGACTAATGCATGCTAATATTGTCTACTCTCTTGACATACTGTTGCAGAACTTGAACGCGCCAGAAAAATATTCAGTGCTAGAACAATAATAGGACATTGACAAATTTAGCACGTTGCAGCCTTTAAAGACAAACGGGCCCCTGCAGCCACCTATGAGAAACACTGACCAGAGACTGGAAAGGCTACAATTAAGAACCATCACACCGCACCCCTGACGGCTCAAGAACAGCCTGAATTCACCAAACCCTAAGGCAAGCAGCTCTCCTAGAGACCGACCACATTATTCTCCTCTCACATTACAGCTCCCCTCACTCACAGGTCTCCCCCACCACACCTGGGTCATGTCGGAGAGCGCAGTCTCTGGTACCCGCACACCTCGCAATGCCCGCACTCGAGCACCCGCCCTCAAAAGCCACCAAAGAAACGCACTCACTTCGCAATAAAACACTTTTCTTTCAAATTTCGCTTTGCCGTCTTCTGCCTTAACCTCCTCAGCCACGGCGCTCATCCTGCACAGCCGGGGCGGGGAACTAACAAACCAACAACAAATCCAATTCTTGTTGGCGCGGTGCTTGCCAGTGATCAGTTGGGGGCGGGGGACGCACGTCGGGCGGATGAACTGGGTTATTATTCGATCATTTAGGCGTTATCCCTGTATTTCAGGACCAAACCACATCTCTCGCCGCCGGGACCGCTTTCCGGCGGCTCGCGCCCACTTCCGTCACTTCCGCCACCGCCGCAGCCACGTCCCAGGAGAGCGGCCATTGGCGGGCGGTGGCGAGCGCCTCAGCCAATGGGGAGCCAGCGCGCACGGCGGCCTGGGGATGTCTGCCCTCCGTCTGTGCGTCCGTCTGTCCGCTCCGGGAGCCCCCTGGCGGGCCGGGGGCGGGCAGCGCCATAACGGGCTGAGAGAGGGTTCTGGAGCCAGCTCAGGCATCGATGGAGGCTGGGGCCAAGCCAGGGTGGATGCTGGGACCAGTTTAGGTCTGAGTGGGTACTGGTACCAGTTTAGGATGGATACCGGGACCAGTTCAGGATGGATACTGGGACCAGTTCAGGCCAGGGTGGGCGCTGGGACCAGTTTAGGATTGATATTGGGACCAGCTTAGGACAGAGTGAGTGCTGGGAGCAGCTTAGCATGGGTACTGGGACCAGTTCGGGAGGGAAGCTGGGAGGAGTTCAAGGGGAGGATGCTGGGGGGGATACTGGGACCTTTTCAGCCCAGAGTGAGTGCCAGGACCAGTCTAGGCTGGATACTGGGACCAGTTCAGGCAAAGAGTGAGTACTGGGACCAGTTCAGGGTGGATACTGGGACCAGGTCAGGCCAGGGTGAATGCTGGCACCAGTGTAAGGTGGATACTGAGTCCAGTTCAGGCTGGGGAGCAGGTACTGGGACCAATCCAGAGCAGATACTGGGAGGGGCTCAGGGTGGGCAGGTGCTGGAACCAGTCCAGAGGGGATATTGGGAACCAGCTGAGATTGGGAGCTGGCACCAGTCCCAGAGTGGGGGAGTGCTGGGCCCAGTGGGGGAAGGTTTCTGGGCCCGGTGTGGGGAAGGGGCAGGAAACACACACAGCAGCGCCTTTAATTTAAATGCAAATATTTTATTTTAAAAGGTCTCAGCTTTACACTTCTGGCTGGTAATAAATGTAAAATATAATTTAAGAAGTATGCTTGAAAGTTCCTTCTAAAAGCAGGCTGAGGAGACAGTACAAAACACAACAGAAAAGTGCTCCAGGTTCAAACAACATGCCAAAACATCAGATCCACAGCTCACTGCCTGGTTTTATTTAGCCATAAATATATTTTATAGGTGTGTTTGTGATACACCATGACACCCATGATACTCATATACACGAAGCAGCACAGCTGGTGGTGGTCATTGGGTTACAGGTTACTCAAGGCGATCCCACAGGATTCCCTGGGTTGGCTTCCCTTGGGCTGGAGGGAGGCTGTGCCTGCCCTGCCACTGGGCTGCCAGAATGCTTCACCTCTCCAAGTGGGTAATGTGCACACCCCAGTCACGTGCCCCAAAGCAGGCATCGCCTGCCTCATCTAGCACGTTTACCAGTAGTGCTGGGGTGGTCGTGGTGTTCCTTCCAGAAATACACTCTCCCCAAAAAAAAGATTTGGGGGAATCATGGAATGCCAGATAAGCCAAAACTGTTGGTAGAACTCCATACACCTGTTTGTTAATCATAGAACCACAGAAAGGTTTGGGCTGGAAGGGATTTTAAAGATCATCCAGTTCCAACCCCTTTTCTGTGGACAGGGATACCTTCCACTAGACCAGGTTGCTCAGAATTAGTCTTGTTCTCCACTGTATTCCTTCAGGAGAAGCAGGAATGACACTTCTAATACAGTATTATTAATGAAGTTTGATGGCAGATTATACCGCTTAGTGATGATATTATTGGTACTCATATTTTCCACGGGCATTTCTGTAGCAGTCAGAGTCTTTTACATGGAGTCACATTAAAATGCTTGATCACTATTTGTGGTTCTAATAGCAAAATCTAAAATGGACTAATTGAAAACACTGCATTGTACATGTCATGTAATGCTTCCATGCCTTTCTTTATTAAAAAAAAATTACAAATTAGAAGTGCAATTGCACAGTGAAAAAATACACGTGTAGAAAAAAAAAAATGAGAGAAGCAGGTTCCTTGATTTTTTGGAAGAGATACCATGTCTAAAGAAAAAAGGATTTAGCTGCATATATATATATACTTGCAGAACTAAACTGTTGGTGGTAGGTAGGAGTTTCTTGACAGTACAGCCTCCTGAAGAAAGTTTCACCAGCAAAGTGACCTTTTTGTGCTTTTGGAGTACAACTATAGTTAGTGAGTACCTCTGTCTTAATAATGAGGGCAGGGAGAAATAGGGGATTGCACTTGTGCTTAACACTGTTCTTTTGGCAAAACTTTTGAAGTATGCCTAAAGTGGAAATAAAGCTACAGACACAGAAAACAGAAAGGGTGGAGACCAAAATGTACCATCCTATATAATTAAAAAGGTGGAAAAGGTAGAGGAAGTAAAAGGAACTGCCTTTAAGCAAAAAAGTGTTCTTTGGTTTTGTTAAGAAGGAGTTCAGGAGGGAAGAGGTGTAAGGAAGGACCCTTTAAGAAGAGGGAAGTTTGTTGACCGTATAGAGGAAGAATCTTCTATAAGATAAGAGTAGAAACAAAACTGAATACTGTTACTACGAATTGAGATAACTTTTGCCTTTTTGAAGTTCATTCTTAGATAGGCAAAATCAAAAAAAAACCAAAAAAATTTTTACGCACAGCAGTTGATGCTTGCCTTTCCTTATTTCACATCTTAAATGAACAAAGGAAGGATACATATGGTCCAAAAGTTAAAAAAAAAAAAAAAAAAAAAGAAAGAAGAAAAAGATTCAGAAGGGAGAGTTGACACTCTCCTGTGGTGCAAAATGAGGAGCTCTACACCAGAACTTCACCTGACTTTTTTTAACATAGCCTTTTAATTAGTTAAATACAATCACTGAAACTAGCTAAGCAGCTGATGTTCTTTCTCTTGCCTTCTATCACATCTTCGTATTAGTCACTGGAATACCATAATTCTACCAGTAAAAATGTGAAACTGGAGCTGTCTCTGGAGCCCTGTTGCATGAAGGAAATCCTGAAAAACTTCAGACTGCACAGTTGGAGCATCAGCTTCGCAATTACCAGCAGCAAGAGAGTTAATGCACACATTGGATTTGCCAGAGTTTGGAAGACTAACCCCAGGAAAAGAACAGAAGTGCTTCATGTCTCCTAGAATGATGTTTTCAGTCTGATTGAGAAATGCAACTTAACATTGAATTGCCTCAATCCTTTTTTTCAAAAAATTATTTTTGGCCTGAAAATTATAACAGTTACAAAATCAGTTCTACAGAAAAAAAATAAGGACATGATTTCAGACAACAGAGTTTTTAACCGTGTGTGAAGAATTAATGCTGAGGTCACAGAATAATTACACCTTGATGACAATATATAGCAATCATGGTGATCTTTTCTCTCCCCAAAATTGCTCTTAATTATTTTTTGACTTTCCCTTCAAACATCCACTCAAAGAAAGTTTTTACCTAAGCACAAGCAAGTACTTGGATCTCCGTATGTTTGGGTTTTTTTTAAAAAAAAGTCTTTTGTGGGTTTAGTGTATTTTCCAGCCTGTCGCTTATGACTTTCTTCAGACGTGTTTCTGATAGCATTATAGGGAAATGTACTCCTTATGACAAAAACATATGCCACATGTCATTGAAACATGACAAAGGTGTATTTGTCAGGGTGGTAGTGTCTATGGACATAAGCTACCAGGTGCAGCCCTTTTGTATGAATCTCCTTCGGATAGATAAAAGCCTTGTGACTAAATCCTGAACATGGCCACCAGCACTGTCTCTTGCTCACTATATGTTACAAATGCCTGTTTCAATTGTGACACATGATTTCACACAGGACTTTGCAAGATTTAAAAGAGGAAAAGAAACTCCAGGTAGAGAATCTGCTGTTCTTATGAGAAATTTTCTAAAATCTAGTTTAGGTGTAGGGATTTTGTCTCAGTATGATCAGAAAGGTATTTCCATTTTTAATGTTTACACTAAGAGAGTAGAGAGAAAGAGAGGAAAATATCAGAAAGAGAAGGAAAGAAAAATAGAACAGCAGTTCTATACCCCTGTCATCCTGAGTATGGTTTTTTAGTTACATGACACTCTAATGAAAGAAAATTAGTATTTTAACATTTTTTACCACTACCTAAGGCAATATATGTATCCATAGGTAGGGGAAATGGTGTCTTTTAACTATTTCAATTAAAATGTCACAACTTGTTATGACAAAATAATGGCTTCTCTGAAAAAACTGCTGTGGGTGAGGCTGTCCTATTTAAATTCCAATATGGCTTCAACGTAAAGAGCAGCAGAAGCTGATCTTATCCCACAGAATATTCCTTGCCTCAGGCTTGTTGCCTCTCAAGTATTTTAAGCACTAGGAATTTCTGGAAGAATTGCACATGCCCTGTCGATCTCAATACTATATCAAAGGATGAGCACCTAAAGTCTTACTGAACTTGCTCATGCTCAAATGTCAGACTTCCCTATATCATCCAGAGCAGACTCAGTTCTAATAATTTTATGAATACATCACTGTGTTCTAGTAAAGTGTGGTTAAATCATAGAGATGTACTTTGCATTACCATGCTACAATCAAGGAGTAGGAAGTTAAGTCTTTCCTACAGAGAATTTAGGTACAGTCCCTTAATCTTTCATTTCCCAAGTTAAATCTCCAAGCTGAGGACAACTGAAACAAGTTTACCACTCTCACAGTGCTGCTCTCAGTCAGATTTTTTGAAACAAAGCTTACTTAGGTGTCCGAAGACTCTAAAGTGAATATAAATTACTTATTGTGTTATCTACAGTGGAGGTCTGCCACAGTTTCAGTCACTGGTGTAACTCTGGAAAATTCACACTGGAAAATTCACTCTTTTTTCTGTACAAGATTACCTGTATGTCAAATCATGTTGTTTTTCAGTAAAAATAGTGGCTTTCAGTGGTGTTGGACTAGTATTTTTATGATGCTCAGCAGCTGGCAGCTGAAATCAGGCCACATTCTCAGTAAAGTCAAGACCTTGATCAGCAGCTGTAGCACTGATAATAGTCTCTGCTACCTGTGGACCAAGTAACGTCTCAGGGAGAAACACCTTCTCCCAGCTTTTAGAACTGCTTTTCTTCCACACCCAAAAGTATCCTCCCCAAAGATCAGAGAATTCATTCTGTCTCACTCTCTGGAGAATTTACGGCTGAAGAAGTTTGAATTCTGTTATCCATCAGGCATTTCTTTCAGCCTGAATGCTCCAAGTTCCTATTAGGTAACCGTTTGACTAGGCATTTCTTCTACAAGAATGTTTTTTTATTGTTGCTACAATAAATGTATTGGGAGGCTCCTGAAACAGACCTTAGAGCTGTGCTTGAGGGATAAAACACCAGTTCATTAAGAATATAATCTAAATACAAGTGATTGAAAACATCTGAAACACTACTTCTCAGTGCTAGTTTTTAAACTAATACCAAAGCAACAACAACCACTAAGAAAATGTAACCATTTTAAAGAACTGCTGTGTCTTCCATGCTGTTTACTGGTCAGTGTCAGGGGGTCATTAATGTCTGCATACAAAAAGGTTTTATAAGATTAAATCAGTGGCAATTTAACAGGGTACAAGGTACAATGCCATGTGAGATTTCAGTCCAGACCCAATCCAGGGCAGATGTCATGGGGAGAGGATGAAGGAATAACATCTGTGCCTTAAACACAAA
>NW_016690220.1:2116209-2215723 GCF_001604755.1 Lepidothrix coronata | reverse complement strand
ACACAAATAGGAAGAGATCTTTTTTATGTGGTAATTTCCTCTGTTCTTCCCAAGAACTTAGAAAGAACTGATCTTTGTTTACTATCAACAGTGGTTAACAATTGTCCAAAAAGTGGATAAACTGCTGATTTCTTGATAAGCCCAGTTCTTGGGAAATTGCAGCACTGCATGTGTGATAACTTAGACTAGGAAGAATTCCACTGATACCACTTTTTTTTCATGTGAGACCTGAAATAACAACTCTGCCACAAATTAAGTGGGCTAAACACAAATGCGATGTGCAGGATAAGTGAGTTTTTCTTGGGTTCAGACTTTACGGAATTATAAGGAAACAAACCTGACTTTATGGAATTATAAGGAAACAAACCTGACTGCATTTACACAGCGGGGAGTCAGAATGTGATATCTCACTTTTGAGTCACACATTCATCCTTCTTTCTAAAGGGCCATTACATCTCTTGTATCAGATTAGATTGCCTTACATGCAGAAGCTTCATCTACCTCTGTAATATCAATCAAGATGTGTCAAATGTATCTAGGCTTGTTGGAAATACGAGAAAAATAATTCTAACTGAAATAAGCCAGGAATGCCCTAGAGTAGACAGAGTTATGTCACCAAAAAGCATTTATTCTGTAACAGGGAGAATTTTAGAGAATGTTTTTGTTAGTATAAATTGCTTCTGCACGGAAGAGAGAAATCTGGCTGGTATATTTCTCCCACTGTCATCACATCGGGGAATATTTCTAAGCAGAGACAAGTAATTCAGTGGCACAGTCCTCTACAGAATTGCACCTGGTGTAACCACTTCCATCATGCAAAATGGTGCCAGCATGTCCAGATGAAGATAATAGTGTTCTACAGTCACGTTTCATCAATGCAAATGACGAGAGAAGGTTCAAGGTAGTGTGAAACAAAGCCCGGGTAGTCTCATTCAGGAGGGTGTGACAGTGATTCCACATGTGGAATTAAATAAGCAGCTTTTCAGCGGTCATGCAGAAGTGTCCTCCACTTGCCCCCAGTCATCTATTCCCACACTACCCTGTCTCCCCATTATCTCATTTCTGCCAGACAGCTGCATCAGGAGCTGGACTGGGGAATATTACATGGTTCATGGCACAACCCTACCAGCAGCTATGAGACCACAGCAGAGTGTCTGGCACCAGGACATAAGCAGTGCCACTGCTGCATGCCAAGCAAAGGACTATGAGAGCAACTCTCTGAGAGTCTAAAAGAACAGATGGTCATAATTACGTAGATAGTGAATCAATGAGGCAGAGGTTGTGCAACAACGCTGATTTATGGCAGTCTCACTCTTCATTAGTAACCGGTTTTCTCCCCCACGGGTACTTTTGCAGTTTGGCTTGGATTTCTGTGATGTGGACAGTGATGCACTGGAGTGGTGTAAATTCCACCACTGCAGTCCAGCTTCAGAATGGGTTCTGATGTTACATTGCACCCACTGGCGGGAGTACTAAGGCAAGGATCAAGACTGTCTCAAATAAGAGGCAGCACATAGCCAACAGGGAACTGATTTACCTCCAACACAAAAAAGCTAATATTCTCACGGCTTGGATATGGCCAGCCGGACTATGACAGATTTAACTTGAGCTACAATAAGACGTTGTTGCCCTCTTTACTGTCCAGTCTTGCTTTCTGCTAGGAATACTGCCTTGTGCAGGACAGTCATCAGGAAGTTCCACTTCAGTGCAAAGTGCAGCATTTCTGATCAAGCTGTTCATAAGCACTTAGCTTACATGCAGAGAATATGTATCTTTATATATGCCAACTCTGAAGTACAGGCAGTAATTTCTATCAGAAAAGACAGATAGTCTTGGGGAAGAGCAGCCTCCTAGGTGCAGAACCATCGCACTACCTGAAGACTACACTTATACCACAGATTTATAGCATTTTGGAGAATTTTATGCCACTCTTCTGGCCACACCCTTAGTGACTAATAGATATAGAAATGAAGACATTATAATTATTTATAACACTTTGAAAAAGAAGACATTCATTATAGGGCTTCTTTCAAAAAGCACATATACATCTAAGCATTTTTTAAATGATGTAGTCTTTATACAGGTGAAGTTGATATAAAGTTGAAATAGTGCAATTTTAAAACAAAAGTTAGTGCAGGAGTCAAACTACAACAAGAACAAACACCAAAATATAAGTTGTAGATTTTTTTTTGTTTGTTTTGGAAATACATTACTACATGGCTTCAAAGAAAAGTATACGCTCTGTTTTCAAAAGCACTAAAGTGCACCAAAGTGCTTTTGAAAGGTATACATCCACCAGTTAGCCCTCAGTGAGATTAAGATTTTCTTTTGGGATTGAAACTAGGATGTTTTTGAAAATAATCTTAGTATGGGATTCAGTTTTGATGTAGATGATGTCTAACAAACTGCTACCAGTCGAATAGATACTATCAAATAAAAAAGTGCATTTCCTTTGTTAATTTTACAAGTAAAAACAAGGGAAACAGTTGGAGAAATACTTTGTTCTCAAGTACATTTAACAACATTTTGTAACTCATTTAAAGAAGTGGATTACATCCCATTGTTCAGTTTTTCAGATAGCAATGTGAAAGTCTGATTACTTTAAAATGGAAAAATATGGATTCTAAAACATTAATATTATCAAGAAAACTCAGTAATAACTTCAGTTTGAAAAGAAATAATTTCTAATGCATTTTATGAAAGTCAGTTTTTTTAATACGGTCCTTTGTTGGGAAGCCCTTGCCATCAATTCAGTGTTGAGATGAAGGAGTAGCTGATCTTTCTTATTAGAGTAGAAAAAAAACATTAAAAAGCAAAAGCTCTTAAGCTAAACTGGCCACACTGAAGACCATAAACATCTTTGATTTGCACAGAGGCATCACATCAGCTTGAGAAAAACTAACAGGACAAAAGCAGAAAACAGAAATTTCTAGACCTTCGTAATGCACTGTAGACAAGAGAGGAAAGATGATAAAGACAAATTATCAGATATATCTGTGCAGCAAGTAATGATTATTTTTCTCTGCCTGAGGTTTTGTCCTTCTTTTCTCTTTCCAAAGATCACTAAGAGAAGGGCGGTAGCAGGGGTAGGATGTGTGTGTCTGTGTGTTTTTCTCACACACAGGTGCACACACACTTTCAAAATCTTTCCATTGGCTTTTAATTTTAGTAACTCTTAACCCAACTGGAAGAGAATCTACAACTTCTTGCTTTTAACATTATAAATATTTCAAATGTTATAAAATCTACTGCAAAAATGTACATTCAGTGGTTTTATGAAGCACAGGACCTGCTAATGTATTTTCAGGGAAGCTCACATGTACTCTGTTCTGTCCACTGTTGGACAATGGTGGAGAATCCAGGGGCTCACGCTTGATTGCTTGAACCAAGCAAGGGTTTTTAAATTCACACGGCATTTTGAACACCTCATTATTCTGCTCTTTCTCCTCCCCTGGGCTGGGGCTGTAGAAATGGCCATAGCAAGCTGCGTGTGGCAAGTCGGGCATGCTTTCCAGACACATGGAGGAGTTCTGAGGGCAAAATGGGGCCACCTCCTTGTTGCGTGAACCCTTGCAAGATCTGTTCAAGTTTAGGTTGTTTGGATGATTTGCTACGATGCATTGCCAATTGTGTGGCGTGTAAAGGCAGTGCCTTGGCTTCTGACAAGGCAGGGCTGGCTCACAGAGGTCCGGTTCCATTTTGAGGTGCACTCTACTGGGGTAGCTATATGCCTGCTTTCTCACCGAGCCATTCTCATCCAGCCATGCTCGGTTTTGCGACATCAGGTAGTTATCAGCAATGTTTTCAGAATCAGAATCATATTCCATTTTGATAGGCATCTCCAAGGGAACGGCTGTGTCATAGAGAGACTCTGAGGATACTAATGGTCTCTGCAGTTTCAGATGGTCTGTCACATAGTTCTCTGCACAACGCTGCTGGACACCCGAGTAAGATGGGCTGTTTTCTACACTTCCCCAGTGGGAAGGACAAGTTGATGCCAAATTTAAGAAATTTTGGTCTCTGTTGTAGAATGATCCAGCTCTCCTGTTTGAACACGTGTTCATTCGCTGGTTCATAGAACAAGAGCTAGAGTTTCTTAAATTCCAGCTGCTGTTTGTGGTGCAGTTGTTTTGAATGCCTAAAACTGAAGTGTTAGAACTGAGAGGTTCCTCTTGCATAAAACACTCACCGTTAGTATGAGGTTCAAACTTCACTTTTACATTATCTTGTTCATTTTTTACTGCTGTCCAGTTAAGATGCTTCCACTGGCCCAGAGTTTCAATGGCACTGTTACGGGAAAGACCCTCCAGGTTTCCTTTCAAACTGGCAAAACCACTTAATATCTTCAGTTGTTCATCTTCTTCCCTTTCAATAACAGTAGAAAAAAAAATCCAGTCAGTCAGAGGTTTCAAAACTGTTGTTTTCTGGGATACAAACAGAGTGGCTTAACGTATGTGACAAGCAGTATTTTGTCCTCCATATGGGACTTGCACACTCTTGTCCATATAACCTTTGCATTTGCTCCAGAGTAAAAAAGAATGTCCCTGAATCTGGGCATCAGTGTGTGTGTGCACAACTACCTTTCTGTGGCACTGTTTCATTTAAATTCTGTCACACATTCTTTCTTCCATTTCAGATGCACAGTTCACAAAGACCTTAAGTACTGTAGTGGCGTACAATAATTACCTTACACTTCTGTTCTTCCCTTAAAATGTATCTAAATAATATTTGTGCGTAGAAAATTCTAGAGATAAAATAGAACTAGTGTCTTAAATGAGATGCATTTTGTTAACAAAGAACTATTTGGACACATAAGAACTCTCTGATCCAAGTGATTTGAGGGAAAACCATGGGGATCTTATATTTTGAGAATGCAGAGTTAGCCGAGAGGAAATCAAATGCATGAATTAAATGTCTGAATAGTAACAGATATTCATATTGGGTGGAGGTTTGTTTTACGTATCTTAATTTATGTTGTCTTTTGTTTTCTAAGATAACCAGTTACTTAATTTTCCATGATCTCTAGCTGAAGTACTCAACATTAGTGAAGAGGTCTGGCAGATGATGTTGCCTGAGCATTTCCATGCCTGATGCAGCAGTTTTCAGAACATGGGGTCCAAATCTAGAGGTTCAGGTCTTGAATTCACTAAGGTGCTGATTCCCAATCAGGCAGGATCAGTGCTACAAAACCACGCTATCCCTCTCCAAACAGGAAGTGGACATCTCAATAAGAAACCGAGCGTGAAAACCTGAAGAGCTAGTGAGGGGCTTAGAAGGCTTTTTCGTAGCTCGCAAAAGAACTTGGGCATCGAATCAATGTGCAAGTATAGGATTTTCCAGTAGAGGGAGTCCCTGTTGTTACAAAGAGAGAACGTCCCGCTGAAATAAATGTACAACACGAAAGGAGAACATTTTCTCTCTCTTTTTTTAAAATGAGGTATTAAATGTTTTCAGTTCTCTTCTAAATATTGTTATTTTTATTATTGACAGGATTGAGATGCAAATGATACAAGTTTGTTGCAGAGCTAGCTTCTTAGAAAATGAGTAAATTGGGAAGCAAAGGACTGAACAAAATGCAGTAGTCAAAAAAAGTTAAACCCCCAAATAAAGTGTTTTACAGTGAAACAGTATCTAGTGAAAATTCTCCAAAAGAATGTATGTTTTCAGGAAGACAGCACACAGTTTAACAAAAAAAAAAAAAAAAAAAAAAGTAGTAGCAAGTACAAAGTCTATTGCAGACTATCAGGAAAACAGAACTGAATATAACAGCCAAGGCCAACTCCTGTAATACTTCAGTCTGTGGGAACTATCAAGCACAAAGGAAAGATTTTAACCACTCAGAGGGCAAAATGTAACTAAATAAACCAGTTTAGAAGTAGAGACACGAATACAAGAAACAACGCCTTTTAATCTGCTTCTTAGTAGAACTTCTTTCTCTCACGTGGCAAGGTAATGTTTGTGCCATCCCAATAAGCATGAAGTGTTCCACCATCCTCAGGTGGGAGCTCCTCTGCTATTCATGTGGATCCTGGGACATACACTGCCTGCAAGGAGTATCTACTCTATTTTTTCATTTATTTCTTCCATCTGCAATGCATTCTAAAGGAAAAAAATCTGTGAATAGCCACATTTTAAACACTGGGCCAGATGGTGGCTATGTACAACTCTCAGTCCCTTATTCAGTCCACTCTCTTATCTTCTCCCTCAGACCAGCTGGAAGAGATACCTCAACAAGGCCCACAGGACCTAGAATGGACAATCCCATGGGGAAGGATGAAAAGTCTGTTTGGGAGGAAAGAGTAAAACTCATCTGAGAGGTCTTCTTTCAATGCAAATCTGTGAGATTAGTTTACAGTTCCTACAGGCAACTAGATGTATCTATCTACAAACATACCATGAATATGAATACACTTCTTTAGATTATGTTGCATATACAGAACATGAGCTCAACTGTCATCCATAAATAAAAAAAAAAGTTTAACATAATTAAATGTTGATATGTATAAAAACTAGGACTCTAGGTTTTCAGCTGCAAAACAAAACCACAAAATACATTTTAGTGCAAGAAAGTTAAAACATATTAATAATCAAGCATTTGTTTCTGTCTTAGTATGTACGTACACTCAACTTCAGAAGAAAAAAAACCCTGAAGAAAATACATATTGTTTAATATTATAACAGCCATTTTGTATGTTCCAAGACAGAAATGGATTTCCTTATCATAAATAAACTAAATCCTTCTCATTTAGCTCTTCTCTTAGGTCACTACAGTCCTTTTAAAAATTTCATACATAAAGAATACATTCATTTTTCTGAATTTTATCTTTCAGTACTGCAAAATATACTTACTTTAACTTCTGCTGTTGGGCAAGGACATATTCTGAACAACCACTTCGATACAGAAGTTGAGTGTTAGCTTGAACCCAGACCCAGTGATCTTCATTTGTTTGTACTTTGACTAGAGAAATGCCATTTTCTCCATTATTCTTTGCTATACAATTTAAAAGAAAATCTATTTTAATACAAGCAGTATTTAGTATTTTTTCTTACCTAAACTACAGGTGAATGTTCACAGGTTTGTTTGCTGCCCTGGAATCATCAGCATAGGAGAGTTACAAAATGAGGCAAATTACATTTTAAAACTAAAATGTGAAAAGCCTAATGAGGTACCTAAACTGTAACCAAGGATTTTTCAGTATTACTCATTCCTTATAATTGTTCCCTCTCAGTAGTTGTAGTACTATACCAACAGGAAAATTCATGAAAAATGGGGCTATAAGAGAGGAATGGTTTCAAAGACATTAAAGATTTCCAGCAGATATGATAGAAAGAGGAGTACAATTCTGCTTAAGACGTTGCCCAGTGAGGTAGACTCTCCATCAAAATTTTATCCATTGTAAAATCTGAAATACAGCATAGACTCATAATTTTTCCACAGCCCAGCACTGGAAAAACATGAGTCAAAGCTGCAAACAAATCATGAGTTTTAAAGACAATGCATTCTAATTTTCCTCTGTTTTCTAATCTTTGGGGAAAACTAGCATTTGTAACATATCATCCAGTTTTCGTCAGAGGGATAGATATTGTTATTAATTATTATGGTTTTCACATAATCTTAATAAATTCAGTGCTGTCACTCTCAGGAAAGTATACACTGAGTATTCTTTTTTACTATGATTGTTTATTTCTCTGTAAACTTTCTGCCCACTCTGAAATTGCAGCCTGATTCAGCATTATCTTTTGAGGTGGACAATTTTTTTTTTCTTTTTTTTTTAAAGAAGAGTTGTTAGAGAGAAGCAAAAAGGGAGCACTGGGACCAAAACCTGAAAATCCTAGCAAGAGGAAATAAGACAAGGCTTTTTTTCCATAAACTGGATGTCATCCAGAAGTACTTAGCAGACACACCTTTGATTTGGTTTTCAGCAATCTGTAATGCATTAGTGAAAGCTGCACCTTCATGGTGACTGTTCCTTCCATACAATTCTGTTGCTTCACACAGCCCTGAACTGCCTTTCGAAGTGGAGCTGTAGAGGACAGAAAAGGTGGAAAATTCCTTGTCAGTGGATGACAACACAGTAGAATCACAGACTCTAAAAGATATGATCTTCAAGCTGTTGACCATTAGCAAAGACTTATAGTTTAAGTATGTAGTAACTAACACTAAATAATTATCTGTTTCCTGCATCATTCAGTTGCTCAAACTAGTGTGTGACTGGATTTCTGTATTCAATTAAGAGGAATAGCTATGTTTAGGAATATTCTACCCATGACTATGTCTGGAACAATAAATTTCAGCTTGAATTGAGACAAATGCTGTGTATACTCTCCTCTGCCTATTCAAAGTACATTTGAGGTACATACATCACAGTGACCAGCAATGCATTTAAGAGTTAAGACTTCAATTTGCAATAATCACTATAATTATTTGAATGGATTTCTTCCAATCTTTAGTTGAAAATGCATATTAGGTCTTGAAAAGGGTGCAATGTCTGTAACACTGCTTTACAGATGTTTCCCTCTGTTAAAACCATCAGAAAAAAAAGTACTACATGAGTTTGCCCACATCCTTGGCTACCATGCTTCAGGCCTGAACCAAAGGAAACACTGAAGATAAATGAGTGCTTCATTCTGGTCAAATCCTTGGCCACTGTCCAGTCAGATAGCAAAACTTAAGTAAAGCACCTCTCTTCTAAGAGCTGAATTCTGATCAGCAGTTAATTTCACCTGGGCCTCTGAAAAAACTAGCAAGTGGAAATAACTTTCCAGCTCTACTCCAAAAGCCTGCATATTCCATTATACCAGCCTTCCAGCAAGTTCTTGTCAAAAGCATGTATGTTCTAGAATCACATTATACGTCTGGATAGTGAATCCACACATACGCAAACATAATCTAAGTAAAAGCCAAATTATGATACTGTTGGTCATACTGATGAGCATTTTGCTTCACAGCAATCGACCTCATTACAGTAAGATTATATTTAACCAAATAAGGGAAAACATAATCGTAGCTCCAAACATCAACCAAAATTCAATCATAGAAGAGTAACAAAACTGAATGCTAGGAAGAAAATGAGTTTGAACACAATCTGTCCCAATGTTTTGTGATGGCTACCAAATTATCACCCCCAAGCCATTTAGTGCAATTGTAAACTTAGGTGTTCATAAAACTTCTATTGAAAGATAAATGCATACACCGAGTACAACTCATTAGCCTCTATGTGAACACCCCTACACATGCACAGTCAGCTTTCTGAAGTTTTCCTTTTCCTTTCTTTGTTATCAAAATACTCAAGTCCAAATAATTGTGTTACCAGAAGATACTTAAATTTGAAAACTCCCAGTAAAAAAACATTTTCTTTTCCATTTTTACAGCTAATGGAATGACTTTGCTGCATTGGTAACTTCTGAAGGTGAGGAAGATATCCTAATGTTTCATTTTTTAATATAAAACTTTATATATAGTAATAAAATACTTAACATATATCATATATAAACTACAATACATTGTATTTTCTTGCATTATATTGTATTATATCGTATTATATTATAGTAACTCTATTATCTTTGGTTTATATTAAATAGATAAATCCAGATAAATTATTCACTTTTCTAAGAAAGAGTTTAAGAGTTATTTGACATAATTTGTGCTTTTTACATGCTTAATAAAAATGAATTTCATAAATGCCAAAAGATTAATTAGTAAATACTTTGTGTTTGCTGCTGTTGCATCATCAGCTTTGTGTTTTGCTTTCGCAAGTAGGCTTTTCATCTTCATCTCTGTCACAGAAGGGAGCAGAAGTGGTACCACAATGCAGAATAAGGACAGCTGAGGTGGCAATACTGTTCCTGATGAGGACTTTTTCCTTTGTCCAAAGAGAAACTTTAGTTTGCCTTGGAACTGCATTGTCTGGTATGCAAAAGAAAAAAAAAATATATATATATGTTAAGCATTTAGTGTATAAACACTTAAAATGCTAATACAACCTATGGATCGTGTTATTTAACACCAAAACAAGTTTTGAATCAGAGATTAAAACTAGGAATTTCATTATCTTCGTATGATTTAAACCATGCCACTTCAGAGGCATGGTGGGCGGAGATTCTATCAACACTAAAATGAGACATTTGAAGAAGGTTGATTTTTCCTCTCTCTCCTGTGCACTCAAAGCAGAAGTTCTGTGTTACCCTCTGTTCGCCGAGACGGTCACTGTATAGTGCTGCAAACACCTTTATCTCCTGTACCTCACTGAGGCTGGAACCATTATTTTTCCATACTCTGTTCTCTCCAGTGAGATGGTTTCTTAGTTTTTTTCCTCTTGCTCTATACTTTCTCTGGACTGGCACAAGCCAAGGACTGTGCAGAGAGATGCCAAGAGAAAATGTAAGCTCAAGATAGCCAGATACAAAGTACATAGCTTGAAAGGAACATCCATCCCTGCCTCAAGTATCTTTATAGTCAGAAGGCAGAGATCAAGATAACAGCAAGCTGCTGCCCCTCAGTGAAAAAATTACCTACCAATAAATGACCCTTTTGCCCTTTTGACTTAGACATTTTCCAGAGCTACAAGATTAAAACAGGGATGTAGAAATGACTAACTAATATGGCTGGTAAGACCCATAGTTTCCCAGCAATGAGCACTTGAGAGAGAAGTTGTATTTCCCTGTCTCATGCTAATCCTCTCATTTTCTTCGCACATGCCGTGGTTTCCCTTAAGTAGAAACACCACTGGTCTTTACTAAGCAAACGGAGAAGTGATTTCTAGAAAGGAGCATGAGAGAGACTTTCTAATTCTTGGGTTTATTATTACAGGACTCTTTTAGAAAGGGGAAAATGGATCATTATTTTTCCTGTTCCTTAAAGCAAATGCTTTGAGCTTTAATGTTAATTGTTGAAATTCAGATTTGCCACTCTTGTGCTGTGCCCAGGAAAAACTGAGGACAGATACTGTCTAAAAGAACTTGCAACATAAAAGTTTCTAGATTTTTTCAGTTTCAAATATTACAACCTTTTTTTTCTCCTATCTTCTTTACGTATATTAATAATTATCTTCAGGTGTTTCTTGTTAGTGCACAGCAAAGAAAAATGTATCCTGACTGTGGCTCTCTACAATATTTATGTTCAATATTTATGTTGAAGAATTTTTCATATAAGTCATTAAAATCTTGTACGTCAAGACTACAGTCATCTGAGTGGAATTATACTTACAAGGAATCCGGAAGTACTGTCCAACAAGCAGCGAACTCGACAGATGAAACAGCGAGTTAAGAAGGAAGAATAATCTGTTGTCATGCTGTCATTCTCTTGTGCTTTAAACAATTTACTGAGAATATATTCTTCTCCTAGGACCAACAGTGAAGGCAACACAGATCAGATCACACTAAGAAATAATGAAAATGTTCTGTAGGCAATTGAAGAGGTTGTTACAGAAATTGCTAAAAATTGCTTTATGGGTGGGCGAATATTAAATTGTAACATGTATAGATACATCTGCACATGTCCTACCAAAAATAAAATAAAAGCTCTACAATGGAGTTCAGGTGAGTTTCTCCAGAAACTTTGACTTTATTTCCTGAGTTTTTGTAATTTTTAATGATGTCAAGTGGGGTAGCAGATGTTGCTGGTTTTGAGATCAGAGATCACAGAAAATGCATTAGAAAAAGGAACAAAGTAAGGAAAAATGCTAATGCAAGAAAAAACAAAACAAAAAAATGGACAGTGGCTGATTAGCTAATGCTCAGCTGTTGCCTCCTTGATTTTTAATGAAGCGTTTTCCTCTTTTGAACTATAAGTGCTCAGCTTTTGAAATACTTCTCAAAAGACACAAGTATTTATAATAAAATATGAACTCAAGAATTGAAATTCTCCATTATATAGATTAGGACAAAAATTCCAAATATTTGTAAATGTTATAGTTTGACATATTAGTGCATGTTGTTTAGCTTGTTTTCTGTGTACTTCCTACAAAATTTTGCCAAGTTCCTCAGATATATGTAAGTCTCTTTTAAAACATAGAAACTGTTTTACAAGAAATACAAGTTTCATGACTGCATTCCTGCAGACTTCTTAAAAGTTGCCGAAGGATTTCTTACAAGTTTCTCCTCACCCAGCTGGTGACTGTGATTCCCAAATTATTTCCTCAATTACTTCCTCAGTAAATGAAATGCATACATTTTGCTGGTATCAATAATTCTTTATAAAGTTAACAATTTCAACCTGATTATATGTTCTGTAGTTGTGATTTCAGCTTAATGCCTCATGTAGAACAAATCTTGAGCACGGGTGTCCAACTGGCATCCTAGGGAAATACAGCCTCAGGAGAAAAAGTGCATTGCTAAACTTACTTGTTCTTCAGAAGACTCCTGTCTACATAATTTTGCATGGGAAAACAAATGGCAGAAAGTGGTGCTGCCACTGTGGTTCTGTTCATAAACATTTTGCATGGGACTTTTTTGCATTAATGAGAGGAATACTCATGTCCTGATCAGTGTCAACAACAGATTGGTAGGATGAAGACTGATGCTGTTCATTCTGCGTGCGAAGAATATATGTAATTACTCAGAGAAACATAAAGAAAACAACTTAGTGGCCTCAATGGCACACACTACCTTATAAATGCCAAGGATCATGAAGAAATGTCATCTATGAGACAATGACATAAATAAATGCCCCTATGTAGCTTTCTGGTGAAGAATCTGACCTGACATAGCACAGACATGGGCATAGATGGAATGCACTTCTATCTCTATACAGTGGTGCCTGCGTTTCCAACCAACATAGACAATCCCACCTGTTTCTGTTGGTAGTTGCTGTCCAGACAACATCTGGGGAGGATTCATGGCCCAGTGCAGTTGTCTACAGAAATCCTGGCGATCATCCACGTGAATGTAATCATATATGTTTTGGTGCATTACATCAGTCTGAAACGATTACAACAAGGAATGCTTAATTAGTAAGTGTAGGGGGGCAGATGCTTATCTTTAGATTGATACTTTCCTTAAAATAAAGGCTGTGTAGGATACTTTCAGAGCAGATTGAGTGAGGAAAGTTATTTCAGAGGCCCCTATTTTTAACCGTCTGCTTTTTCCCTTCACATCCTAAGGTGATTCTTTCTGTTCTTAACTCTTTTGTACATATGCAAATGTGAGCCATGAAAACATCCAACTGGCAACTGATGACTAGAGGCAACCCCCAGGGATTAATGCTGGGACAAACCCTGTTTAATGTCTTGACTAAGGAATCATGGGATAGAGTGCACTCTCAGCAGGTTTGCAGAGGGTTCCAGCCGGGGAGAGCAGAACAGCTCCTTGATGGACTGTAAAAATGGGTGGACAGGAACCTCAGGAAGTTCAACAAAGGCGAAGTTCTCTCTTAATTTTGGGTATCCCAGGAAAAAAAAGATATTAGCATATTGAAATGAGCCCAGGAGAGTGCTACCAAGACACTTAAGAGGGCTAGAGCACATGATGTATCAGGAGAGAAGAACAGCGTTTGTTCAGCCTTCAGAAGAGAAAACCTCGGGAAGAACTTACTGCTGTCTACATCAACCAAACAAGCAGATGAAGAGACGACCAAGCCTGACTCTTCTCATAAGAGCAAAGTGGGAAGAAAAGAAGCAACATTCAAGTTACAACATGGGAAACTGGGACTTAATAATAAGAGGAAAAAAAATTTACGGTCAGCATGGTTAAACACTGGAACACATCTTCCAGAGGGGTCATAGAAACTCGGAGCTTGACTAGATGAGTCCCGGACCAACATGCTCTAGTTGGATGTACTTTGAGCAGGATGTTGCATTAGATGACATCCAGAGGCCCTCTCCAACTACATGGTTCTGTTATTCTGTGACTTTACAATATATTTATGACTCACAGACAACCAGCCTAGAAAAACAGCATCTTATACTGAAATTGAAAGGAAACTTTTAGCTAAATCTTCCTTTTATAATGGATCATGTTTCTGTTAACAAAAGCTTTACAAAAGGAACATCATGGCAAGAAATAAATCTTCACCTGTCTGATCACAAAAACGAATAATTTGAAATGGCATAGTAAAATAACTGAATTTCAGTAATAGTGTATGTCTAATCAGCAGTAGAAGGATAAGGTAGATAAGGTAGCAACATACAGTGCTGCATTTTAGAAAGTCAGCTAGCAGAAGGGGCAACAAGAAAGTCAATACAATGACAGTGACTAAGTATTCTAAAACCTGTCAATATATTTACCTGATGAAACCCTAGATAGTCCACAATTGTAGATGACGCATAAAATATCATTCCATCTGCACTCACCACCAATGCAAAACCATTCAGTGACTGAAAAAGGAAAACAAAATAATTAAAAAGATAATCAGAAAATGAAGAATAAAATTGGTATAAATGTAATAATTTTAAGAATATTCTAGATATGAAAAAATCACTCTGCAAAAAGTTTGACACCATAAAGGCCTTTTTTCCTACCATGAAAAATTAATAACAACCTGGAACCTGATTTTTTTCCTTTAAAATGTTAAGATAGTTAATTACAGTATAACTACCATATTGCATTACTAGTTTATTGTCTAATTAATTATCTGCACAATTATATTTTGTCATTATTCATCAAATTAAAAGTTTAATAGAAAGTCAACTACCTTGTTTTTCCTTTTAATTTAAACTTTCATATTCCATAGTAATTGTTTTGAATATATAGGCATTGAAAATAATAATCTCCTATATAAAAATTAAATACATGTGCTGTTGTAGCTATGAGTTTAAAATTGGATCTGTATTTTAAAGTATGACTATTTTCTTAAACTCTTATTAAAAAAACCGTAACATAATTGCATAAATGCAATGAATATAAAAAGTAAGCCAAAAGTACTTCTTTTATAGAACAATATTTAATCTAGAAGAGAGTTAAATTAATTCTTATAGACTTGGTGATGCAAGGAAAACAATCAGAGAAATCCAAAAATAAAAGTAAGGTATAAATGAAATACATGATATAAACAGTAAGATCGTGCTGCATACAAACTGAGAATTTTGCCTCTTCCCTTGATAAATGTTTAGTAACATCTTTGCTCCAACAGGTTGCATTCCAAAGTAGTTTAGATCCTGTCATGTGATGGTTTTGGGGTCTTTTGACATTACAGTTCAAATAGCTGTTACTGAAATAGTGCAAAATTATTACTATCCCTACTTCACCTTACTCTCAATTTACTAATGTGTCTATTAATCCTGAGTTAATCCTAAAGCACAAGGAGGACGGATTTTCAATTGTTCAGTAACCAGATACACTGACATATTTTTGTGAGTTTGGTTCTCTTTTCAGTTCCTAAATAAGGACCAGATTTCCAAGACTGCTTGAAGGCTGTTCCCACTGTGACAATGCCGGGCAGATTTTCAAGAGTTCAGTGCACAATAGACTGACCTCCTCAGAAGGTTTGGCCCCAACCATAAATATGGAGCACCTTTGGAAACGTGGCCCCATGGGACCACACTTGGCCAGAGGCTCTCTGCCTTAAAGAACCTGTGAAAATATGACTGGAGAAATGAAGTGGAGAGCCTGCAATGGCTCACCTACATTTGGAAAGAGCTGTAGCAGCAAGTGATTCAATCAAGTCAATGCGAACCATAAGCCATTGCTAAGAATAGTCAAGGGCAAATCTTGTTTTGTTCCAGGTCAGCTCCATAGATACAAAGCCTTTCCAGAATAAGTGTTATCTCTGCCTAGTCGGGCTTGTGTTGAATACTAGTTATCCTTGTCAACTGTTCAAGCACAAGCAGCTGCTCAACTGGTGCTATTTTCTGCTCTAAATAAGGCCCAAATTTGTCCCAGCACCTCACCAACCAGAAGATGATGTGTCAAGATTTCTGCATCTTCACATCTGTGCCTTTCACCATACTGAGGAACCTCTATAGATGGTATCTGTCATACACATTTCCAATGTGAAATGAAGACAAGAAACCATTTCTGGCATCTTGTCTCTTTGGACTCATCTTCACAGCAATGAAACCATCAGTGATGTGATACTAGGAATTTTATTACATTTTGAACATCTGGCAGGCCTTTTAATTTGGATAGACTAAAAATTTCCACAAAGATAACCATAGGACATTTAAGGGAGCTCCTTTAGGTCTGTGGTTGTTACCATGCATATTCCAAAAGACCTCCAGTCCTGCCCATGAAGCCGGGGCAGGTAGAAATTAAAAACATTAAAGAAATGAAAGAAATGTTCTTCATTAACAAGAGGTTCTTAAGCTATGCAAACTAATGCACCAAGCCCTACCTGGAAAGGCTTAAACAATGGCCACAAGATCCAAATATAATTAAAGAATCTCCTAGGTTTCAGCCAGTGTAGGAAATAGCACTGGAACGTGTGCCTTTGTCAAAGATTGCTTGGATGAATCAAGAAATAAATTCCCCTACTCAAAAATTAATCTTCTTCAACATATTGGTACATACTCTTTAGGCCTAGACACCTAGCCTAAGATATAAGTACCTACCTTTAAAACATAAAATTTGCTCCCCCACAGCGGAAGACAGGAAGGTTTTTCTTTTCACAAGTTTTTCTTTGACAGAGCCAGAGTCAGGACTAGGTGCAGCATTTTATAAAAACTGGAAAGGGACCGTGTGGATTTCTAAGGGTTCAGATCAGTGTACTGGCAATTAGATCTGTGAGGTTGGAGGAGGTATTAAGGAAGGGGTGGGAGGAGCAAGAGGAAAGAAGAAGAGGAGGAAAAGTTCAAGGAGCCATGTGTTGAGGTTAAGCCAGAAACAAATACGGATTTGAAGAGAGTTACAAACTTCCTCTGCTTTGTTTTTGGTTTGTTCTCAAAATCCTGGTGTCCTCTCCTGAGTTTAGATCTCTTAACTAATCATCGCCTGGTTTTCATGGCCCCAAACACAGACATCTGATGCTCTGCCCCGCAAGTAGGAAAAGCAATACCCACTTTGGTGCAAAAACAACTTTTATGGAGCCACATTAGTCTATTGAGGATTAACACAAATTCCAAGTGTTTAACCTCATTTTAGTTGGGAAACCTGCTGCTTCGACCCCATTAAAAAGAGACAAGCCGGTCGTAAAGCAAAATTTCATAACCAGTGAGTCTCACTCATGGCTGCAAATTCTCCTGTTTTCTCAATATTACCCCAAACCATAGTTCAGTGTAAAAACAGACATCTGTAGCATAGAGGACTTTGAATAGAGTCAGAGTGGGCTGGGATTTATATTTTTCTTATCTACTTGTCACAGGCGGGGATAAAGAGGAGGGTGTTTACTAGCACAGGTCTGGAACCCCTGAGTGGGTAATGGTGATTGCAAATTAGTAGGAAAACAACTCTTCCAGCTTCTCAGATGAATCTCTCAGGTACCAAATACCAACTCCATACTGAAGTCCTTTATAGTAACACTGCACTGAGATTTTTCCATTTTGCTGGCCAGAAGCCTAGTGACTGAGTGGAAAAGAGAGACAACTTCAGTCCATGAGAACGAGCAAAAGTATTTCCATTTTTCTGTTCAGAATTACCAGATGTGACGTTAAAAGGGACAACAAAGTATATAGCTCCACTTATAATTTTTAGATGTCTTCAGTTATTGAAATAAAATTCTCAGCAATAGCTTTCTCTCATTCCCAGTGAACAGGAGGCTTCAGTGGTGTGCTGTGTCAGAATTACAGCAGCCATCTGCCTGGGTAATTGATAACCTGGGGAGAGGAAAAGGGGAACAGGATGCTCCCTAATGTAAGACAGTATTTACCCAAAACACTGAGGGGACAGCACAGATAGGTAAAGGTAGCTCTCTTCATTTCACTTTAATCCTTTCAGTAGAAACAATGGAAAGCCTAAACAGGGCTCTTGTATTTGGAGGATGAAATAACCAAACTCCACAACTCAAAGTTAATGGTATTTGCATTGTGTACAACTAGCATGTTTTAATCAGTAAAGTCCACCTGCATCTGAAAATTTTTAGCACTATTGCATATTTTTCAAATGCACAGAGGGTCACTTGCACACATAAAAAAAACACACATGCAAAAATATATGGACCTTAAAACTTTTATAACAACTCACTTCAAATCTGCAAAAAATACATGGTTTTAAACTGCCATTTGGTAAACCATATGGATTCAATGACAGATGGAATTTCTAATCCAGGATAATAGCTGAAACATGTGAGACAGACTTAAGTATGTATTGTGAACATTTGTTTGTTTGTATTTGGCTTTTTAAAAACACTTACATGAGTTTTCTACATTGTACTTAAAAAATGAAATCATGTGGGAGTTTTTTCCCAAATGAAAAAAAAAAATAAGAGCTTGGCACCAGGCAGGGGCCTGTGTTCTTTTGAAAAAACATGTACATCCAATTATATACTCACGAAAAGCTGCACCTGCTACTGAAACAAAAAAACAATTAATCTGTCAGTTCAAAGAAAGTATGATATTATTCTGGTGCCCACAGTAGCTGTGAGATTAAATTTATCAGTTCCTTCCATTAAGAAGCTTTTGAAACATTATTAGTCAAGAGGTTCTCTTTGGGAATGAAGGCAAATATTTTGAGGAAGATAGGACTTCCTTTGGCAAGATCCTTTATATATCCTGATTTTTTTTCCTGGTCTCATAGCAGAAAATCAGCCAGAAAAGACTTCAAAGATATTTTGGTCAAGGTCATGGCATAGTAAAAATAAGGAGGAGGCGAAAAAAAAAAAAGAGAGAGAACAAGTTCCAATCCACATTTCTCTTATTACTCTTCCTTGAAATAAAGGAAAATTCACTAGCATTAGGTCTCCAGAGACCATGTTACTATGGCTACTAAAGTACAACAGTCAAGGCCTGCAGCCATGCCTTGCTTTGAACAGATTTTCGAGTCACGCAACTTGGGTACTATATTTCCAGGGTCAGTTGGCTCGCAGTTTATATGGAACAGCTTCATTTAATAGTGGATTGCTGGATTTTTGCATCCTATGTGGGATGGGGCAATTTTCTGGTGATCTAAATCTATTTAAAAACTCTCGAAATTAGATACTCTTTCTTGTCTTATGAATATTAGAAGGGAAATCCAGACAGTTAATGTGTCTTCTGTCTTCAACTGTATTGTTTAGAGAATCAGTATTTCTTTCCAGTGGTGTTTTTAGGACTCATAATTGCCCTTCTCAAAATCCCTCTGGAATCCCTGAGGTTCTCTTTATAAACGAAAAAAAAATAAAAAATTAACTCTTACAGAATCCTGAAATAAAATCCCACATAAAAGACTATTCAGAAGCACCATATCTGGTGACATCAGAATATGGCCTTTTCTCAACAAGTACAGTATCTCTTAGCCCTCCGTACTCTTATGTATTTCTCTGGTATCTACAAAGCAACTTCAAAAGGAATATTTCTATGAGTAAGGAGTAAGGGGAGTGGCAGAATTGTTTTAGCATTCAGTTTTGATCAAGGGCTTGTGTGTACTGCTTAGTTTTCAGGCAAAAGAAACAAAACAGAAGGCAAATTTCCATCATTTGAGCCAGGAAAGGAAGTACAGGCTGAAGTCTACAGACGTGGGTTTATAAGGGAAGCCTTTCATAGAGAAAGTGCTCAATCTGATAAACTGGTTTTCATAGACAGCAGAAATGTTTATTTTCAAATACAAAGAAATAGGTATATATGATCATTATGCCCCTTTGACTCCTCCTGGCAGCACAGATAAAACAAAGTTCATGTTCCTACCTGTCTCCTTGACCCTGAATATCACTTGAGGCTTCTTTCTGTATGGATATTCAGCAACTAGTGCTGCACTACCAAGAGCAATAAGATCGTTCACAGTGCCAGACAGATTTGAGCCCTGGCCCTCCCATTTACTGTCAGAGGCAACAGCTGTGCCATCTGAAAGGCACAAATGATTGTGAATCATTCAGCTGGTGAAATTTCTCATTATTCCATTTCTCAGTATCTCATCACTTCCACCGAGGAATTAGGGAAACCTTGGAGATACTTGTTTATATATGTGTCTTCAGTCTAACAAGGGAGCTGGAACACTGTGGCTCGTCAAGAGGCAGCAGACAAAACTGGCTTCCTGGAAATCAGTTAGGAAAATGTAAGTCATTGGACTCCGGTAATTGTGAGCTATAAACTTTCAAGAAAACATAGTAGTTCCCTGGAGGGTGAGATTGCAATGTGTGCACACATGTAAACACATTTTAAACCATGGTGATGTTTTTTATATGCTTGATATGTAATAAGTATTGGATACAACCAAGAACAACTTTGCCTTTGAAGTTGTTTTGAAAGCATGATGCAAAATTGCAAATGCAGTTTTTCTTCCATTATACTTTCCTTCCAAGCTAAGCTTTTGTAACAAAGCTTGCTTAGTCTTTGTCAAGTCCTTGGGATAAGGCCTTTCTCTGTTACCATATGCATGAACTGCTGGCCCCCAATGAGTCCGGCGCCTCAAAACCAATTACTCTGCCCAAGGTGGGATTGAAAAACACGAGCTGAAGCATCGATTGACTTTGTATGTGCAGAAAGTTGATGTGGAGCATACTAGAAAGAGATGCATGCCAATTAAATCTCTTTTTTTCACAAAATGGAAATGAGAATACAGACCATGCTTCCACAGTGGAGCAGTACTAATGACTAATAGCTTACAGGTTTTGTTGCTGCAAAAATGAATTCATACATGACACCAAACACCTCAGTACAAATTTGTTATAGGACATGTTTCTTTAGAATAAAATATAATCACAAAAAATGCTTTCTGTTGATGGCAAGGTTTGGTGGGTTTTTTCATGTCTAATCGTAAAAATTTCATGATCCTTTTCTTTGCATTGCCATATAGGATTTCATATTGGAAGCAAGAATATGAATACTACTTAAAGTTAATGGGCAGTATACAAGTACTGGAGACTTTTTATAATAATCTAAAGAAGAATTATATTCAAATTATTGATTCTAAAATTGTTGGGAAAAAACACATTTTATTTATTAATACATAGATATACATATTATGACTACAAGATATGTTATGAGTACTTGGATGACTAACATGCCATTTACCTTAGTAATTATCATGAAAGAATACTAAATTATGACATAATCTTTTATATCTTTTCCTTAAGTCTCCTTATTAATCATGATGTTGAATTTAAAATTGTGCTCTACTAGTAATGGAACCCTCCTGTCAATGCTCTTTCTCACAGGACTACACTTGGAAATAGAAACAGTCTTTATATTGATTTATGCAGTTTCTCATTTCACTTCCTCAAAAGCAGATGTTGTATTCACAGATGGAAGCAAAGCTGGGGCAATATCATATCTTCAGTGCAAGTTCAGCTCTTCATTTTTTCTGAGTTCTGCAGCTGCTCTGAGCTTTTCAATCTTCTCTTCAACAATTTCAATATAGAAAATGTAAGCCTGATTAAGTCCATTTGAGAAGACTCAAAATGAAACATTAATTGCTCACTACTCTGCATGTGTAATAACAAATTTAGGTAGGTAGACTTTGCAATAACAAATGTAGTAAGATTAACCATTATATTTCACAGAAATAACTTACTGAGAAGAATATCAAGTAATATTTATCCAACATGTTGGACAATTAAACACATGTAAATACCAAATGTCTGTATTTTTTTCAGTGTTATTTACATGTGAGTGCATCAAGTCCTGAAGAGAAGCCGCCATAATATTCCATCCACAGCTGACTCTTATTTGTACTTACAAACTGTTAATGAGCATGAATGGCAGACATCTCTTTCTGTAAGGAATCAAAACCTAAAAGAGACAATGTTGCAGCCTATATACTGTAAACAGAATGTGATGCCCTAATTTCGGAGCAATATTTTTCTGTGTATTTAGCACTATATATCACATTTTGTAGCACAAAACTATTTCAGAGGGTGGGGAGAAGAGCAAAATAATCCATATTTCGCATTCTGTTTGATAATACATGCTAAACCAGCTTTTTAAAACACCATTTCAGGTCCGTAGAATTTTCAGGGAGTGTGGCCTTCCTGAATTTGACTCTGGGAACTGTTTTACTGTTTCACTTATGATCTTATGCACGTATTATATCCTCTAAGTATCCTATATCAAACACACTCTGTCCCATACTGACAGCAGGGTTGAATTCTGCTATTAAAGCATTATGCTGACCCAGAGAGGAAGGCAAAACTTATTCTAATCTAGATATCAAGTGAGTGACAGTGGATCATCAGTACAGGGGTAAGGATAGAAAGCTAGAGACAACTCCTCTAACCAGCAGCGACAACTGCAAATATTAAGCTGTGTTAACTCCCCAGTCTCTTCTGCGAGCCCCTGCTTTAGTTTGAGCAGACATTTCTTTCCTTATTGCTAAAAAAAGTACAGTCTGAGTTACTGGAGAATTCTGGGGTATTGCAGTACTGGGAGGAGTGGGAAAGATGCAGAACAATTTGGTGAAAATGCCTGCTTGTTGGTCCCCATCAGCTTTTGCAGCTAGGAATTCCTGGAAGAACTGCAGTTACAATGGGATACAAAAACTATATAATTTCTCTTTTTTCTACTTATAAAGTCTCAGGAACTGTTAAAATCAGAATAATGGTGATTTCTCTTGAAGTTCTTGAAACAGGAACAGAACTATTTGAAGGGTGCCTATCTGTCTTCCTGTCTCCAAATCAATACTGTATCCTTGCTTCTAATAGGAAAGAGTACATTTAATGGTCAGCATCATGCTTTCAATAGAAAGGGTTTTTTCAGTTCAAACCCATCAAATAATGTATTTAAGTTTTATTAACTACGGTAAACAAAAAGTAAAAGTGAAATATACTCAACATTTCTAGTAAAATATATGTTTTTCTTTTGAAACCTCCATACCCACAAAACAAAATCACCACGCGCTTGCAAAAATTATCAAGACTGCACACAGTATAGACTGGGCCTGCTTTCTTGCTCATCACTCCACCTTACTGAGAAGACAGCAATGCTGTAGCTCATCAGCTTTTCTAAGTTGAGAATAAGGAATATACCAGAAGCAATTCTCGTCTGTAAATACAGTTTAGGCAGTTCATTTATAATTTCACTTCAACCAGTTGAATGTTCATGCAAAAATTTTTATGAACTGAAGAGTGTGTTATGATTACCTTTGTTACTTTAATGTGAGAAGTCAGTTGTAGTAGCAGACTAAGTCCCGGTGCATCTATATGGTGCAGTGCTCACATGCAGATATCAAACCTATTAACTTGTGAGAACAGTTGCGAAGGATTAGCTCTGAAGTCAGTGAGAGAAAAAAAAAAACTTACAGAGCTGAAACAGGAGAATATGTTTTGTTGAGGAGGAAGTTATGTGGCCACTGGACTACCTCCAAGAGGCACCGAAATAGCCTGAGCAGAAACAGAGGAAGTGGCTGTGAAAAGTGAGCTCGGGTGGAGTTGGCTGTGATGAGCAGTCTGGAGACAGCAGTAGTGGCCTGAAATTCAGATCCACATCTGTCTGGTCTGTGCCCAAATCTTATTGATTTTTTACCTTAATGCTGTGGAGGGACAGCTGCTCTGTTCACTGGTACAACTAAAATTTCTCGGCCAGTCCTCCTTATATGACAGCAAGTTTGCCTCTATCCTGACTAATGGAAGACACCTTTCCTGATGCCAGTGCAAAACAGAGGATACTGTCACTTCTTGCCACACACTTGCACCAGCTGCCTGCTCCCCCTGCTCTATCACACTAAAATAAGCTGCTTGTCCTGATTTTCCAATACACTCCCAGCTTGCTCCCCTCTCAGTTATGATCTGTCATTTCATTCTGGAGAAGCTAAGTACTAACTCTCATCAGCCCAACATGTCACATATAGATTTGAAAACAAGCACTTAATTGCTTTTACCCTTTTGCTAAAAGATTTCACTCAAGCCTCTGCAAGAGTACCTGTTTTTCCTCTTCAAATCCCTCCTTAAAACTCTTGCAAAACTCCTGGCAAAGGTCAAGCTGCTCAGACACCAAGCGTACTGGGAATCGTGGTTACCATTTTTTCATTATTTCCACACAGCATTGCCCGCAGAAATCCATCTTTTATCACTTGTCTCAAATTTAGGCTGAAAATCTGAAGGGAGAGCATAACATGATTTTATTTTGCTCTGTGCCTCTGTCAAGCCGGATGGTGCCACCTCCTGTACTTCAGAAACCTCAGCACTGTGGCAGCATCATGACTGTTGGGGTCATAACAGTAACACTAAGGATCAGAGGAGAGAGCAAATGGTATTTAGCGGTCGTGGCTTTTCTGTCCAGACTTGTTAGAGAAGGGAAAAAAAAAAAAAAAGAAGAAAGGAATAAGCGAGAACATTAGTTATTTGTTTAAAGGGCAACAAAAGGATGTTTTTTGCACAGAGCTGTGGCTATGCCAAATTTCAAGTCTGGATTTTAGAAATATGCCTATTTGTAAAGAAAGAAAAAAGGGATCAAGGCCTCTGAAGTGTTCCTTTGTGTTTTGTCTGTGCCTGGCAAGAAAAAAGTGAATGTACGCACGTGATAAAAAGGCAATCCTAACCCCATTTATGGCGCTTTTTTTTAATGGATAAATTCTCTGTAAGTCATACCAAGTGACTAATGTCAGCTTAAATTATGTCATCTGAATTACTGGGAGAAGGTTTGTGTTTGAAAACAAAGGAAAGCAAAAGGGTTGTTTGGGTAACTTTTAAAAGTTGTATTAACTGAAAAAAAATTTCACTAGGGCTATGAGCTTTTTGTAAGAATTTTTTCCTATTTTAATGGCCCCATTTAAAACCAGTAGATTAAAAAGTAAAGCACTGCATCATCATCTTACAGGATTTACTTTAGAAGGACTGCGCTAAACAAGTCAGCACCACTGGAATTCCAGACCAGAATAAACCAAAAAGTCTTTCTCTACCAGTTTTTGATTTCTGAAGTTCGTGCCTTGGTCATAGCCTGTATAATAACCATGCACTTTTGTGGGACTCCCAATTTTCCTTTTCAAGTTTAAATTAAAAAATAACAGGAAGAGTAAAATCTCTTGCTCTCAGACTGAAATTCAAACTGAAGTACCTTTTTCAAGAGTACAATTTTATCCAGTACTGATTACATAAATCAGTTTGGAAGGAGGAAGTGGAATTACACTAACAAGTTCAAAAAAAATTACAGGAAACCAAGTGGGAAAAGGGTTTCCTATGTTATTTCCTTATGCAGAGTGAAGAACAGCACCAATAGGATGTTTTCTAATGTATCATTTTCCAACTCTGTAGGAATGAAACTTGAACTCTAGTTCAAGGTGTTAGTAGAGGCCACCAGGAGATACCTTTCAGTGCCAAAATGTGCACATACACCTCTCTCTTCAAAGTAACTGCCAGAAAAATTATTATTTACACCCATTTTTAAGGTAACAACATAATGTTAAATAATATGCTTCAAACTTGCCTTATGTCAAATCCTGAATTATTTGCTTGCATAAGAATTCTGACTTTTATTGGTTTTGAAGACTTTGGGCTCTATTTGGTATTAAATCTGTCAAGAAAAAACCTCACTGAGTTCAGTAGGAGCTACTAAGCAAGAACCAAAATTTCCTACTCACAGTAGTGACCTAACCTGCGATATGGAATTAAGAAATAATCTATAAAGGACTTGTCTGTGTGATAAAGTTCCTGTTTTATGTGATAAAGGCTCTAGACCTGATTATGCTATAGGTTTTTGTCAAAGCACAAATTCTGCTGGTTCGGTAGCTAGATAACCTGAATTGCCTCATTAGTCTTGTTACTTACAACTCAAATCAGCAAAATTCATCTGATAAGTGGTAGAACGAAAACATGCCTACAAAACATGGAAGCTGAGTTTGAAAAACCCAACTTTAGATGATTAAGTAGCTAATGCAATGAGGCTAAGATTATTAATACCAGTGGAAAATTATAAGGGTTGCACCATCAAACCTAGTTTTCATGGTTTCGAAGAGGTTTATTTATTTAATAAGTCAAAGACCATATGTCTGTGAATTTAATATTTTTAAGATATTTAAGATGCCAGACGCCTGACAGTCTTTGTCTAAAAATTTGAGTGAGTAAGTAAGTAGCAAGCCTCTCCAGATCCCTCTACAGAGCCTTCCTACCCTCGAGCAGGTCAAAACTCCCGTCCAACTTCATGTTGTATCAAACTGACTAACAGTGCACTCAATCCCCTTATCGAGGTCATTGATAAAGATATGAAACAGAAGGTACAGTGTCACTGAATAAGAAATACCAGGATAGTCTGCTGAGTGGCATCTTCAATGCAGCCATGAAGAAAAACATGAGACAAAACCACAGAAATATGATTCTTGTGCCCTGAAGCCTTAAGAGTAGAGGACTTATGGAAATCTGACCCTAAACTGTGCAAAAGTGTGGCTTGGAAGAGCCTGAAATCAACATGAATCTTCTTTGAAAGAGTCTGAAATGCCAGTGAGCATGGAAATGACAAAATAGGCCAGGTCTGGCGTTAATCAGTTTTCATCAGAGAGAGGGGGCATGATAGAACAGTCTTACTCCACTAGTATCTTTTTGGGAGCTGCCTGGATTGTCCGTATATCTTTATAATTTTTATGACATTTTGGTTATAAAGCACTATTTTCACACCAGAAAAGAATTATGTCCGTACATCTAGTGACAGAGATGCCATAAATCCCACACTGCAGCCTACAGCATAAAAGAGCAAAAGACATAAGAAAGAAGGAAAGAAAGCCCATCAAGGCACCTCCGTAGCAGCAAGGGTTGATACAGAAATTTGAACATCAATGATTCTTCCATAACAAGCAGAAAAACTGCAGGAGCAATTGTGAAATGGTCAGTAAAGACCAAGCGACAATTTCAGCAGGGTGCTGCTTAGTATACAAGTGAAGCAAGAAACAGTATCAGTGATGAGGAAGAGCAGAGGCCTGATTGCATGTCATTGAGAAAACAAGTCCATATAGGCCCTCCCTCTGGACAACTCTTCCAGTGGATAGTATAACACATGACAGTTATGCATGCCTTGGGGATAAGGAATTACCTGCACCGCAGTGTGGACTCTGAGTCTGGTCTTAAGACTGTGAGTATAGCAGTAAGGGGTGAAGAGCAGGAGGTGGCCAACAGCCACGAGATGATTGCTGCAGTCAAGGCTATTGCCTAGATACCCACCAGTGATTCATTATTTTTCCAAGTCACCATTTTATTATGTTTCTCCACCCCATCACCCCGTAAATTCTATCTGGATTTATTGGCTGCCAATACAACTTATTTTCTCATTTTTCTGGTTACGGGTTTGGCCCAGTGTTTCTTAAGCATTCAGTAACAGGCTTCAGAAGCTGAATATGGCCCTTTTCTGCCCAAAGGCATGTGGCACAAGGGTTGCAAAACCACCTGTCTTGGAAAATATTTTGAAAGTGCAAAGTTAAAAATCATTACTGCAGTCAAACTGTTGGAATCTGAAGTCTCCAAGCACAGTAAATACTGTGAGAATGGGGTATCCTAAAAAAAAAATTAATAAAATTAGACTTTGGTTCTTTCAGCTTTTTTTGCCCCTTCCCTCCAAAGGGAAACAAAGATGGCAAGAAAAGATTCTCTCATCCAGAAGAAATGATCTTAAAATACTGTAAGAAATTATTTGTTTAAATACCTGCTGTGCTCCACTAAAAAGTCTTTGATAAACTGGTATTATTGTTTATTCTGTTATTGCTGATGAAAGCTATTTGATTATAGCTGTAAAAAAGCTCCATAAAATCATAAATAAAAAACACATGTTGTGGCAAAGGCCTTTAGAAATAAAAAACATTTTAAACATACTTTGAAGACAGCCTAATTCCATTGTTTTCTTTCAAGCTGAAAGGGGAAGTATTGTATTGTTCCAAGACTCAAGAGTCACAGATATATTATTTACCAGTAATTAGAGTTCTTGGTATTCCGTATTTCTACCTATTCATGGAGCAGAGGGACCATACCCTCTAGGAAATAAATAAAAGCCTTTATCCCTGGTTTTCCATTAACATTGCACTCAGGAACAATATTATTCACACACATTTTGGTGATTCAGATTATTCTGGTTTGTATTATATAAAGCATCTAGGAGAGGTTGCACAGTGCAAGGCATTGTCATGAGATGGAAAGTGACTTTCGACAGCTGAAAAATATCTTTTGAGTGCAAGTAAAGTGGTCAGATTCACAAGTCAATATACAAAGCACAGCAACCACTATTTGCTTTTCCTTGGAAGGAATCACAAATGTGACTATTTAGTTAAAACCCCACAGTCCCTCATAACCAACATGGTGAATTTGGTTGAACAACTTAAAAACACTCTTTTCTTCGTGTGCCATAACCACTGAATTATGACCTGACCCAAACTCAGTCCTCAGAGAACATTCCCAACAAGCCCTAAGGAAAACTCACCCTCTTATTCTAGGTCAGACATTCCCATAAATGAAGCTGGCAAGTACATTCATATAAACATGCACTTAATCAACCAGTTAATGATCCACATTAAGTATGATCCAGGATAAAATATCTTCCCTATATTCAAAGAGAATATGACTCCTATATACTCTGCAGTAAGCCAACCATCACCATATTCTGTATTAGATTCTTGTAACCCACCTGAAATTATGTGCAAGTGTTCTCTCCATGTACTCACGGAAGTAGGGCTACTGTTTGAAGATCCCTAATGATTATAGCTTGTAGACATGTAATATACATCCAACAAAACATAGACTAAGTATAGGAGACCCTCATTAAAAATTATATACTCACCATATTTATCTTTTATTGTATGACCTTTACTCCCTATTCATTAGAGAATGGAAATGACTGCAAAATAATGCCTGATAGCCAAACATCTTGTTTTGGCACTAGTACTAACTAATCAGATACTCGTGTCACTTGCTTTGGAATACAAAATTAAAATCTTCTAAAGTATTAAGAGGAAGGAAAGCAGGATGCCAGTTTCCATTCCACAGACTTGAATGACTTATGGTATTGAATCTCATGATAGAATGTATTTTTAATTCAACAGTTCAGCAATTATTTGCTGGAGGTTACTATTTAATTTACACTTACATATATCTCAGAGCTGTCATTAAAACATAATTTTTATACCATGAATATTATCCTATCCAAAACAACTATACATATGTAGTCTTAATCACATAGGAATTTCCAAGGACCTTAGTGTATAAGAGGCATTATTACATCATATGTTTGAAATGCAGATGTATCTGGGATGGACTGCTGTGCTCTAGCTGGTTCAGTAGTTCACAGCAGTATTAATTCTTCCTTCAGATAAATGGATCCAATTCTCAGTAACAGTATGGCCCCTTTATGCTGCTTTGCCAATACAGAGGAGTCCTAAGGGGGATAAAAATACTCAGAAGGAATAACTTTTGTGCACACGGTGTGTGTGCAGAGAACAGAATTGAGGAAATAGGATAAACTAAAATATCCTAGAATATTCTCAACTCAGATCAGAATCCAGGACAGTTCATGTTGACATCCTCAAAATATTGGCCAAGTAAAATAAACCTAAAAGTGAAAAAGAACTGTGAACTGACCTGCTGGAGTTCACTGATAATGTCAAGGACATAAAGGTGCGAGGTGCAATTGCCCAAATGGAGACTGCCCATGACTGTCAAAACTGCCAGTTTTGCTCTTGCAAGAAGCACTCACAAGTGTGATTCTAGAAAGACTCACACCAAGACTGACCAAAAGTTGCCACAAATAATCAGCCCGAATATATCAACAAACTGAATAAATTACAGCCAGAAAAAACAGCATTTTTTCACTCACTTCTAGTAGAAGTCCACCTTCTTGTACAGCAGTCTTGTTAGATATATTGTCTTCTTTTATTGTTTGGCCAACTTGCTTCTTAAAGTGCTTTTCTTGAATGGCTGTTGGAAAGAGTTATTATCAATTTAGAAATCATAGTGATTAGGGCCACTAGACTAAAATTCTTATTTAGGCACTTAACAGGCATTGATTTAATTAGGAGTTACTGTCTTTGTGGTCTGGATCTCAGTTACTGACAACTTTCTTTTGCTGTGTGAGCGAGATACATATTTTGCAGTCCAGATGCTTTTTATATGAAATATCTATCACATTTTTTATTGAACATATTTTTTCCATTAGTCTACTCTACATAAAGCAACAACCAAAACCCACAGGAAAGAAACAAAAGAAAGTTAGCAAGTTGTTTGGTTTATAAAAATATGTATTATGACAATATAGAAAAATGTCTATATAGCTCAAAAGACAAGGGACTGAAATAACTTTCTTATTTTCAATGCTGACCTTCTTGACATCAGTTGGTTTTCAGTCTTGCTTTACTCTACTCACTTCTACAAGTTCCAGCCTAACTGTAAGATTCAAGAGAATGTTCTTAAACTGTTTCATCTTTACACAGAGGTTTAAAGTTTGTTTTTTAGCAGGTCATTTATGCCATGAAATTCGTAAAAAGCTCTCACTACAGATTAAAATTCCATATGTTTTTCCTAAAAATCATGAAAGCTTTCATTGGATACTAAACTAGTGAATTCTCTTACTGCACATTGCTTGATCTAATATATATTTGAATACTCCAAGTCTTCCTATCTATATATCCTACAGAAAAATCCCTGAAATACAATCTCATTTCTGGAGATAATGAAAGAATTTCTGAGAAGGCTGACATCACTTAGTAATTTGTCTTCTGCATCATCTAAGGAGTATGACAGGAACCTCTCTTTATCATTTGCTCAGTAAAAATTAAGTCAGCTTCACTGTCCCACTCCAGAGTTGGGTCATACAAATACCCTGGTAACAAACAGAGATTTGGTTTTCTATTTGTTTTCCTTTTCACAGAGAGAATGAGAGAGGAGAGCATACTGGTGAGATTATCTGGGACATTTGATTTACATTTTCCCTTCCAGCTAAAGGGAAGCTGGAATAGCCACAGCCAGAGACGCTTAATAAAAAAAAAAAAAAAAGGTTTGGGATGGGGAGAAATAGTTTATACCAAATCAGAATAAGAAAAGGAGACAGATAGCAAGCCTCTAATGCCCCTGAGCCTGTGCAAAAGCCCATTATCAATTTAACAGCCTAGTGAGGGATTGTTGCAAGATACATCAGCATTTTACAACAGATGATGGCAATGCAAAGCAACACTGACTGAATATTCGTGATGTTCTTTAGCTTACATTGTAAATATTTGCTGAAAGTGATGTCAGTCATTACCCCAAGGCAATCATCTTGAACATATAATTAGATGTAACAAATCCCTCCCCTGGGCATGGGAAAACACATAAGGAAAATCCCAAGCTGCCTAAAACAGACCCCTACCCATGTTTTCCAGCCAAAATAATTTTGGGATTTCAGACTTGTAAGCTAGGCTGCTGTGAACTGCATATAGAGATTCTTAAATCTACATTTTCATTTGATATACCTTTTAAACTAATTGGAAATGGTTGCTTTTTTTGTCCCCCTGATCAGCCAAGCTTTCTGCTACACCTATCTATAAGAACACTCATAGAATCATAGGCTTATTTAGGTTAGAAAAGACCCTTAAGGTCATCAAGTCCAACCATCAACTCAGCACTGCCAAGTCCACCACTAAACCGTGTTCCTAAGTGCCACATCCACACATCTTTTAAATACCTTGTGACAACGATTTTTAAAAGCCCAACCCCTATTCCAATGGCCTCTTCCAGAGTTTCCCTCCTGAGAAGAGATGTTTTAGCAATTAATGACATGGTGATTTGAGGTCTTTGTGCAGGTTAAAGGATGAACAGGGAGGGGTGAGAGGAAACGAAGGTTTATTTCTTTGATGCACTCTTTTGGCGTTGTGAAAATTCTACCCGTTTGAACTGCATCGTTAGTGGAAACTATTATCTTACCCAGCTGAGCAGGCCAGAGCTCCCTGCCTGTTTCTTAGCCTTCAGGCTCATACAAACACAGCAGCAGAACACAAGAGATGTTTGTTCTGAAGCTTGTCTGGCTACTATAAATTCCATCTCCAAATGGAAAGTATTTTAATGTTATTTTGCCTGTTAGAGTTACCCATATGTTAGGCCACACACATCCGTTTCATAACATGCCCTACTCACTGGCCTGGACTGCAAGGAGACCCATTGCACCATCAAAGACAAATAACACCCTTTGCGACAAGAAGTGAATGTTCCTAGGGAGACGGAAAAGTTTGCTCCTTGCACCTGAGGCAACAGAGCTGTCACTCACTGCTCACTCTTATTCTGCCTCCTTGCACTGGAAATGCTTGATTAATTCACCCATGGCTGGGCTGATACTGCAGTGATAGCTCAGAAGAGATACTGCTGCTGGTGATAGCCTGTCACCTGGAGAAAGCAGGGCAAGACAGGCAGAAAACCACGCAGATCCCTGAAACGAGGAGGAGGAAGAAAAGCAAGACGTGACAGGCCGATGAGGGAAAGTTACAAGATGTTATCTGACTAGGCAGAAAAACAGCAAAAACAGAGCAGTCTAACAATACCCCTGTCACCACCAAGAATCAAGAGAGAGCACTGAAGGACAGTAAATATTGCTTATGATGAGTATCTTGATAGCAAAGGCCCTGATGCCAAGATAGCCATGATCAAGATTAGCCATCGCATAAAATTCTCTCTCTCTGGATCAACACTGAAGCCTATGATGATGAAAATAAATGAAAGATTGGAGCATGCATGAATACTGCCTCTGGTAGGCAGGGAGGAGCAAATTGCAGAAAACTTAAAATTAACAAACAACAAAGGATGACTCAGTGACCTGAGGGGAACATAGGCTGTTGGAGTTCCCATATATCAATAATGGGGCAAGAAGAAAAGCTGATATTGCAGGCAGTCTAATGAATGCTGCTGGCTGTTAAAAAAATTGAGAGATTTAGCTTTAGGGAGCCTTGGACTGCTTTCTGTGGGAGAAGCAACTCTTTAAACAAGATGGTCAGCAATTCAGTGTAGAGTGCTCCCCTACTAGGTTCAAAACTGGCAAACTGAAGAGATGGGAAGTGGTACCGTCAGAGACCTTTTTCTGAGCACAGCTTATCGAGCCTGCACTTCCAGAACATGAAATAAAACAGAAGATGGAGCTGTTCTGCCAAAGAAGATGAATGAGCATATTGATACCATAAATACCTGATATACACGTACATGGCCGACAGTTTTGAAAGCTCATGCGATCTAGTGAACGTGGTGCAATCCCATGCAACATTAAAAGCCAACGAGTTTGGAAATGCTGGGTCCTACAGAAGGACAACACTGTGGAAATATACAGGGAGGGGGGGAAGGGAGCTAGGAAGAGGAGGAAGAAAAAAATTAAGAAAAATGGCCAATGTGATTTCCTGGAGGAAAGGTCGAAGACCTGAGGACATTGTTTCAATCTCTGATCTGAAACATTGAAAGGAATAGAAAGTAAAAAAAAATGTAGAGTTAGAACTGACAGTTAATTAATGGAGAAAAAAAAGTCCATGAAGGAGATGGTAAGTTTGTTTGAAGGAGCATGGGGCTGTCTCAGACAGTGCTGCTGAATCTTTCACAGCTGCACTGTCTCTGCCCAGAACAATGTAAAAACTTGAGATCTCTTTTGAGCCTTCAGTTCTGATACAAGAATTGCTATCTGCATTTGCAAACTCCTTGGCTTGAAAACCAAATCTGGAATATTGTAACGAAGAGAAAAGCTGCCTAACACAGTCTACAGAAGCATTATGAAACCAGACGTTCCCTTTCCCTCAGAAATAACAGAACACTTATTCATTGCAGAATGCACTTTAGTTCAAAGGGATGGAGATTTCAGAACACTCATAAAACCATACTTTTTAAACCCATGGGATTACATTCTCCAGAGTGTTTCTATACCTCATCCCACACAAGCATGACCTTCATTCTTCAGAAAATAATTAGTGAATTTACCTACCAATTTAAGCTCTGAAAAAAACTAATGTGTGGGCAAACTGTACCCTAGCCACCCTAGGTGCCTTGCACTACTCAGGCTTCTTGCACCAAGCAAAAGCACAGGTGAGAAATGAGCAGTGAAGGGATGCTGGTTCTGAACAGAATGCCTTCCCCAGGTTGATTTTGGGTGTAAGAGGGGGACTGTACTGTCTTCTTCAGACTCAGTATGATGCAGGTGAATTAGTTTCAAGTCTTTCTATAAGGAGTACCTGTGAGACCAGGGAATAAATTATTTCTTAAAATGGGCAGATAAAAACACCCAAATTCAGCTTGCAGGTTCAGAGATACTGCTTTATGAATGCAAGTCTTACTTTTGGTAACTGTTACTTGAAAGGAAGTGAGAACAGGGTCTTTCTTCCTGGATCTTCTAGCTGCAGGAAGAATCAGCTATGCATGTTACTCTGAATACTAAGATAACAAAACAAATTGACTAGGAAACAGAATTGTTATGAACAATTCTGCTTAACAAACCTAGAGCCATGAACTGAAATGGTCTGTTTCCTCTGGCTGTGTTACAGAGAACACCAAGCGACAATTAGGATGGAGGTCATTAGATGAACACTGAAATTAAACAGTATACAGCGTAAGGAACAGTTATTTTACACTGACAAACAGTATGAAGGGGACTTTTGCACTTTGAAATGCCACAACATACAGATTGCGCAAATGCTTAGGGAAAGAAATCAGCACCAAAATGCACCCTCTGAATAAAAGCTGTATGGTTCTCAGTCCTGTTGTGGAGGCTACCAGAACACCAGATGAAATTATACTAACAGCAATGCAAAGTTTTTCTTCCCAACTTAGCGGTTTTCTCAGTCTGCTTCTTCTTAAGAGATGCTTTGAAATCTGACTTCCCTTTGAAGTTTCTCGAGTACAGCATGACATTTATTTAAGGTACAAACCAAACTGTTTGCTTTCCAGATCCCGTCCCCTCTTTCAGAACCGTTTATTCCCCTTTCCCAGCAAGCCTCATCCATTTTCCCCCACGAGAGAGGGGCATCAAAGAGATGCCACCGCCTTGCAGCCCTCCTCTCCCCACGGTCCTTGCGCGGGGCTGGTGGGGCCACCTCTCCCCTCTGAGCCCCCAGCCTGCGTCGCACACCGTCCGGAGGAGCCCTTTTGACGGGGAGGCGAGGGGGAGGAGAAGTCCCTGCTGCGGAGGAGGCAGACTGCTGACTAACCCCAGCCCTACTGTCACGCAAGCCTCGCTGCCTGTCAATCTCCCGGCGGCTCTGACAGGGCCCTGGCGCCCGTTCAAACCCTTGCGTGCGAGCAGACGAGCCACATTACCCTATGAAGTATTTCATAATAACAACAGCTGTTAAATATTGATGACTCCTGGCAAGCGCTGAATGCTTTTCGAGAAGGTTAAGCCTTCGTGTAATGGAACCTAATTCCTCATTATATACTGTATCAGATATCTGGAAGTTGCCTAAAAAAAGCAAAGGAGCTTAAAGTAGAGGATCAGAAAAATAACTCTCATGCAGCAGGGAGAGGGGAGGAAGTCCGCCGTGCGAAGAGTGAGGAGTGTTTCCCTGAAGTCAAATCCTTTTGCAAACAGTGAAACACTCTGCTGGAGCGATCGTCAATATGATCAGTTTCGCTGTATTCCACTGGAGGGTTTTGTGATTTTAGAAATTATTGCAGATCAGATAAACTTTCTAAAACAGCGATCCAGCTGCCGGTGCCGTCTGTGTGTGTAAGAGTACACATGGAAATTATTTCTTCAAAACAAAAAAAAATACAAAAGAGGGGAAAAAACTCTTATGCCTATAGTTTTTCTACAAACATCAGCCCTTAGAGATCTGACTCGTTACAAGATTTAGCGGTGATCAGACAAGATATTAAGGATGAGATCTCAAGAGGGTTTCCAGTAGACAAGAAAGGGAGAAGGGTGAACCTCTTGCCTTGGGCAAGTCCTTTTCTCCAGTGTACTTTTCTCCAGTTCCCAGAAAAAATCCACCATCTTCCTCACACTGCCCACTAAAACCCATCAGTCTCATCTTTTCCCTCAACTTAACTGTTGAGCAAGGTTGTGTCAGGAAGAGAACCAGCTTGGGGTAGGAATTAATGATTGATAGACCATTTGTCTATCAAATAGATTTGTCACTGAACTGGCGTGACACCAGGGCAGGCAGTCCAGCAAAAATGTAGCATCGGGATCCAGGTGTGGGTGAAAGAAGAAACACAAACGGAGGACTTTTTGCAGAGGTGACCAAGTTCAGGGTATTTTTTTTTGCATGTGAAAAAGAGGTCTGTGTGCCTTTGGGAAATACAATTTAGATGAGGCAAGCTGAGAAGCTGAAAACTATTGTTTGCCAATGTTCAGTTGTGCTGTGGTGCAAGTAGTCCTGTGAAACTTTAGGAAAGTATTTTACCTGTAGGGAGCCCAGGTCTGTTAATTCAGTCAGGACAGGGAATCAGAAAGACTTAGGAAGTTGTAGGTTTTTGGAAGGGACCTTCGAAGGTCATCTGGTCTACCTCACCGGGATCAAAATAGAGCTAATTTCAGGATGCTCAGGGTTTTTGAGTATCCCCAGTAATGGGCATTTCACATTCCCTCCAGGAACACTTTCATTATATTACAAGCAGGATTAATTTGGTAAGGTAAAGAGCTGCTTAATATTTTAGGTTAATGAGTGTCAGGGTAAGTTCTGTTTCCACAATTCTCAGTTTATAAAATGTGTAAGCTAATTTAAGAAATGTTGAGAATGGTGAAGTAGCTGTCATAAAAAGTGTGTGTATATGGAGAATATGCAAAATAAGTTATTAACTCTTCTTCTATAGTGGTCTTTGATGGTTTATTCTATCTGTATCTCATATAATTGGCTCACAAGAAATCACACTTGCATGTCATGTTTTTATGTAGTCTGGGATGTAACATCTCCCTCATTCCATAATTTCTGAGGGATCACAGATCCAATCAAAAGCTGTGTCGCCATGTGAAACAAAATTGTGTGCTAATTATATGAACAACAGATTCAAAAAAACTTGTCTAGAAAGCACATTTCTTCTCTGTAGCTTACTGTTGCAACCTTTCTTCATATGACTCAACAGATGATCTACCCAACAGACAACCCCACATTGCACATTAGCAAGGGAGATATTTTAGAGATCTGTTTGCATCACTTTGAGTAAATATTTGAGTTATAAGTTGGTCTGGTAGACAGTACTGGCTATAAGACTGCTGGAGACGTAGTCCTCCAAAATTATCCCAAGATATAAGATTTATTCCAAGTAATCTTTCTGTTTTACTGCACAATTCCATTTGATTATCAACAACATTAAATATGATGACTTGATGATGGAAACCTATTGATTTATAGGTTCAGTCCTGGGGCCTTAATTTTATCTGTGTACTATTCCATTCTTTAATTAAGCTGTAATACATTAGCTTGTCTGAGTGTGTATTTGCTCACACACCCTTTTGAATAAACACATAAAAGCTAAATGAAAATGGGTTATTTTGTCAAACTACAAAATGGATTGCAATCCTGAGTTATCAACAACCTCAGGTAGGAAATCTGCAAACCATTTAGTCCACTTTCAAATCAATATCCACATCCTTTACAAAAATTAAGATGATTCCAACAAATTCCTTGCCCCTTAAGTTTGTAAATTATATGTCCATTAATCAGAATCGAGATATATAGCATAAGTTTAGAGTAGAAAAAAAAATAACTTTAAGAGAACTATTCTGTACTTAGAAATTTTGCTTGACATTAGTTAGTTCCAGAATTAAGGACCTCAGAATGTACAATCAATGCAGCTTTATGTTTTCATTCACAACTTCACCAAACTAATCCACATTAGCCTTAAATGTATTGCAGTGTGTTCTGACATCCTGATTTCTTGAGTGGGATCTCAGCACACCCATGATATATATACACATATTCAGAGGAACAGCACATCAGGACACATTGATTCTAGGACCTGTGGAGCAGATGGCCTAAACATCCTTCATAATGGCTTCTTGGAAGAATAGCTGTTCATCTTTTCCCTTGTCCAGGTATATTTAAAAAATTGAGTTCTCTATATCCTCTGAATTTCGGAATTTCTTTTCTCTATGCCCAAGAATGCAGTCCTCTTTTGGTGTGGTTCATACTATTTCGTTGTCATTATGCTATTTTTCTCTCAAGGAAAATAATACAACAATGGACATTGATGTCCACAGCAGAGGCAGTCACCCTTTGAGGAGAGGCTAAAATGGCTTTACTTTACAGAGAAGGATGAGAGGAGGTGTAATAAAGAGGTTTACAAAATTATAAGGGCAATGGATGAACTGAATGCAAAACTGCTGTTCACGCAACCCCACAATATGTGGCCTGTGAAGTGCCTGGTAACACTAGGACAAGAATGTTTTAAAGCAGATAAAAGACATCAATTTTGGAGATGAGAATACCAAACTAGACGGACCACTGGTGTGACACAGTAGTGTACTTCCTATATTGTTATATTCTCACTGCAATGCCATGACCTTGTCCACAAAATTTGTTGCAGACAGAAAATAAACAACAGATGAACAAGAGCAGCATCTGTGATGCGAAACAAAGTATATCACAGAAGTGACAATAAGAAAAATCAGAACCTTATGAGAAAGCCTGTATGTGACTAAATTTAAGCATATGATGAAAGACCAGCTTGTGACTAATCATTGCATCCAAACAACAAAAAATTTCTTTAATGATAAACAGCCTATTGAAATAAATTTGAGTCTGAAATATTTTTCAGAAACATAAGTAATGAGACCAAAATCCATTTTTACTGAAAAGACAGCTAGGAGAAAAGCTCAGTTCAGAAGTAAGCTACTGCAGTCTACTGGAATCTTTCCTGCTTTTTAAAAGGTGATTGTAAGAATTGCATCTTACTGAAGAAATGCAATGAAGTCCTGATAACAGATTTACTTTAAGAATATCAGAACATTTTTAGTCTCTATTGGCTACAGAAGATGTGCACAATTTTACCCTCTTCAATTTAGATCTGCAGTTTAAAACATTTAGGAATCAATTCCTGAAGGATGAAATCAAATAAAAAACCAAGCATGGAAACAAATACAACTAGGAGAGGGCATGAGAAAACATTTTTTCCCTTCTCGATTAAAGCAACCTGACCATTACTAACTTACGTGAGATTTACACAATTTTTGTTAGCCTTTTTTGATTTGATAACCTCTTTTCCAGGCCCGTGTTTCCAACAGACTATCTCCTAAGCTTCCACTCCTCCATTTTTAGTGCTTTTATATCACTCTTTTCCCTTTATAATTTTGTTTGCAGCATTCTGCATGGAAAGGAACAGGCTAAATTCACACCTGCTAGCTCCAAGAGGAATTTAAGTCAGTATCTCTTAAAAGAGAGTTGAAAGAACATGTGTCAGTAGGCCAGTATATCATCCAAGAGACTGTTTAAAAATAGCCAATGCACATGATCTGGAGAGGATAAAGGAAACCTTTAAGATGAAATAAACACTGCATCTAAAATATTCACGCTGAGACCTTAGTGCGCAGGATGTGCATATGTTACCCAGAAAACCAAATCTGGATCCAACAGTTTTAGAGTTAGAAATATCATAAGAGCAATTCCTTAGTATCTGCTTTATATAGCAGCCATACTGTATCCAATATTAAAGGCAAAGACACATTTGCTTACCAGCGTACTTTAGATAAGCAAACACACTTGACAGAGGAAATATGAGAATCTCCACCTTTAAGTCAGCTGGATATCACGGCACACTGCTGCAGAACCACCAATAAAGACACACACCCTACATAACACAGCGCTCTCTTTCTAAGGCAGAGCTGCTTTTCTTTGGTGTTTTCTGCTGTCTGTGGAGGCTGCCATGACGAGGTTGACTGTATGAAGCCTTGAGAGGTTACATAAATCCAACAAGTTGTGGGAAAAATACGCCTGAGAGGAGGTCCTTGAGCTTTGGCTTTTCTATTTCAAGAAGTAATAAAACGTGATGAGACAAGATACAGAAAATGAAACTTCAAGAACATTATCTAAAAGTTTAAAAAAATTATTTCAGAATCAATTTTCAGGATAATTTTAAAACCCTGAACTATATTCCAAAGCCTTTTGGAATGCTGAAGAAAACCAGTAGCATGACAATCTGACCTAAAAGCTCAAAATGTAGAACTATTCAACAACAGAAGTCAAAAATTGAACTGCCAGAACCCTAAACTGATGTTATGATCCCTGTATCTGTTAAATGTGTTTTTATACAGACTAAGATTTTAATGTATGCATTTAAAGACTAGTCCTGCAAAGCTATCCAAGCAGATGGACCTTGTTCCCAACTGGAATCCCTTGTAAGACAGAGGGCCTGCAGAGAAGATATTATGGTTTGTCCAAAAATAAATTGCTTTGCAGAACTGGAACCTTCTGCAGAAATAGAAAATGCATGCACACGATGTATTCAATTACTACAAGAACCTTTATTTTTCACTTCCTCACAAAGGTTTTGCTTTGCCTTTTTTGGCAGCCAGGTTCCATGCTCAGAAAAAGATCCCAAGCACATGTTAATGACCCTAAGCAGGCCAGTAGTGTGCTTACATGCTCTCTCTCCCTTAGCACAAGAGGCATTACGTTTTTTAAAAGTGCCACAGTCCTGACGTTGAGAAACAGAATTAGAACCTTCAAATTTTCTAAGCATAATAAAAAATACTGTCTTTAAAAAAGGCAGGAAAGGTAATACTTGAATGCTCTAAGACTGTAAATTGTGTCCCTGCCTTGATTTGCTTTTCAGTTTTTAAAACCAGAGATTACTTAGATATAGTGATAAAATTAAAAGGCAGGGACAGAGTTCTTATCAGACTTGTCCCATGTGAAAATAAGGAACAACCAATGTTCTGTATTTGAGAAACAAAGTCCTAGCTAATAAAATATAACCTTTTCTCCAGTTTCAACTCTTCTGCATATGTGTTATTGACTTGAACAGGCAAGTCTGACTCCAACAAAGGTGCCTGTTAAATTGACTCATAGCAAGTTACCCAAGAAATAACTAGTATTCCTTATGGGATAAGGACAAGAATCTTGTCTCTCACTCATGAAACATATAGGATTATAGCTTCAACTTTCTAGGCAATTATAGCCAATTGCAGCTTTCACTGAGTGATCAATGATAGGTGAATAGTGTGTATAAAAATAATTATGATACATGAATTACTTCTAGTGCTTCTTATTCTGCCAAATTCCTCTAGATAAAAAAGAGTGATTTCTTACTGACACATCAGATCTGTTTTACATTCATTATGTGACATAAACAGGAGTTTATATTGCTTTTTCATCAGTTATAATATGATCTTCATTGCATATACACTGTGGCTTACTGTTACAGTCAGTCCAGTAACCACTGAAACAAGACTTATTATACTACACTAAGGAAAATATGAGTAGGTTTAAGGCAGAAAATGAAAACTACAAATTGCAAAAATGAAGATGCTTTTGCACATGTTCTTAAAATATGTGAAAGTTAGCTGGAGATAATATATACTCTAGAGCCCACTTTGTTTTAAGCCTGAGTATTTTTCAGAGGAATCATTATGCTGCATCCAAAAGAAGGTTTTTTTCTCCTGCCGGGGCAGATTTGCAGGGAGGAGGCTCATTTCTGCCTTGCTGGTCTGGCAGGCAGCAGAGCTCTATTCCTCTGATCAAGAGATCACTTTCATAACCACTTTTCTGAGGTCACAAATGAGTCTGCTGCAGTCACGCAACCCCTCGCCTACCAGAGCTTACTATAACAATACAGGTTCACAGAAACCTTTTAAAGAGGCAACTCATCCTTTCGACCCACGCAGATATAGGGCACGTGCATATTATTACATATTTGCAATAATATTTGGGATTCCCCCAAATATGCCATGAGACTACTTTATTTCAATTTGAGCAGGGAATAAATGCATGGCTTGGTGTTTTATCTGGATGGAATAATGTTGCCTGAGTAGAACTAAATAAAAGCTGAAGTCAAATGCCTAAACGATACTGGCACCTTTTACAAATATTTAGTTAGCCTGTTCCTTTTTATTATCTTAAAGGTCCAAGTCTGCTAACCATGTGCTACTGTGAATTATGCTAATTAAGATATTTAAAAGCCATGGTAAACAGTCAAACAAATATTAGATTCAATAAACAACAGATACAATTGCCCTGAACTAAACATTGCCCTGCTGCAGCGTTAGAGACACGACACAGAAATGCTAGACCTGGAAACAGGCTTACGAACTGATTCTGAAGGAATACTATGAAAGTACAACAAGTACTAGTTAGAGCTTGTTCCTAGGTCAGAAAATCCTACTTTATTTTAGCTGAGCATCCTTCAAATGACCAACACAGTAATCTCGTATGGACAAGTCTTGCAGGTGGTAGATAGAATTACCTTTGAACGATGAGGGGCAGTTGGAAATTTAAAGAAAAAAGTTTAAAATATTTTTCCTCTTATGATAAGTCAACTCTACCCAATGAAGGGGGGGGCTTGGCCTATTTTCACAAGCAGTTAACGCTATGAAAGCGACCGTTGTTATTCCATCATTAATTATTTGCACTAATTACCTGAAATAAAGTTTTCAAAAGCTGTTAAATTACTTCAGAGCCTACAAATTAAAAAATTATGGTGGCTGTATTGCTCATTGATATTTTGTAAGGATTAGTACACAGACACATTTCATTTAAAGACAGCACAAACAGGCTTGCCCAAACCATCTTTATAATCCAGCTTAAGTAAGTAACAATAGGAATGAGGGCACAGCACTAAGCTTATTGAGGACTCATAGTGTGGGATGAGATGACTCATTTGCACACTGCCCTGCTATTATTAGACACACTTAACAGGTGAAAGCTTGTTCAGGTGTGCCCATACATGCCACGGACTGCTTCAGGGATCCTGGAGATGCACTCACACGTTGTAAAGTACCCTTGGCTTCATCCAAAATGAGGGCTTTTTACACTTTAGGCTTGACCTCGATGTGTATGTCCTTGATGTGAGAGATCCCCTCCCATCTGCAGGGCACTTTGCCGTTTACACAAAATATAACCTAAATTTGATATGAAACTAATGACACCCTAATATTGGCCTTATCTGTGCTCCAGGTCTCACCTATATTTACGGAGAGGAATTAGATTGGAAGCTGGACAGAGGATTGTGACTTTACCACTGGTGGACCTCACTATCAGAGATCAGCGCACTCACGTCATGGATGGGAAGGCTGGGCAGTGAGGCAGGCGTAACCTGAGACACATCACCTCAGCTTCTCAGCTCAGACGAAGTGCTGGTGGAGGTGATGAGACAGAGACACCAGTCTATAAAGGGAGGGTGTCAACAGTGTCTAGAGTGACCTCGAGGGTAGCAGTACCAGCGCAGACAAAGCCACAGGCATTTCTGAAGATAGGCCACAGTTTCAAAGATTTCTGAGACTTCTGAAGGTGTTGCCTTGAGTCTTATGTTACTGATTTGTACCCATTCACTTACCACTACAACAACTTCCCATGAAAATGAAAAATTTACAGGATCAAATCCTACCTAAAGAGAGATGTGACTTTGTCCATATTTATGAACTTTGGCTAAATAGCCAGAGGTTTGTCTAAAGTGAAGGAGCATTGGATATTAATGCAAATATTTAATTTACATGGCAATTTTTCCTTTCTAGTTATAGAAAGAGATACATGAGAATGCTGTTATGCTACCTTACTTTTACAAACAAATTATACCGTTCTTCTGGAGACATTTGGCAAAGAAATCATTGGTAACAGCAACAATGAGTTTCATATGGGCATTTCGGGGTAAGCAGCTGCTAGAATACTTGCTTCTCAGCTCTTTTCTGCAGAGCAGTCTGGCCACAGAGCTGGTATTTAAAAAGTCTTGCCTTACTGAGAGTCCTTTTTATATCCCTTATTATATGGAAATAAAATATTTGTAATATTTTTTCAAGAATATGACCTCTTCTACTCAAAGACAGTGTAGTCAATTGCTCCATTTTCTAAGGACATGTAAGAAGACACACATGTGCCCAAGTCCCACTGGACCTGCAATTCTAGAGAAAGAATTGGTCAGTAATTTAGTATAGTGAAGTCAAGATAAACAATGACTTCTCATATGCCAATTTCCAAATAATTACTGCAAACTTGCCTCATTCTCTCCTCAGCTCTGATATCTTGCACCTGACAGTCAAGGATATGTTCACCACCGAGATACATATATCTCTATATAGATATATAGATATATAAGAGAACATGCATACAGTAATTTGTATTAGCTGTAAATCTGCCTGTACAGTACTTTTTTTAGTCCTTCTGTGAAGTTTATTTAATTTGAAAATTATCCAGAGAAATGCAATTCAGTTCATTTATACTTCAACTAATAATCCAAAATCAAACAATTTCATATTAGTGCACTATAATTCATTATTTAATAAACAAATTGACTTTAAATAGCTACTAAGAGGTATTCTTTCATTAGAAATAAGTTTAAGTACTGTGACAAATTACAGTCATTACAATCATAATGTAAGGATTTCTGAGTAACTCAGTTGCAAAAATTACGGCAAGCATACTCAACAAAATTGCTTCTACCCTCACCCTCTTCCTGCTGCCCCAATGTACTGTACATACTTGATGCTCAGCTACCTTTCTATAATGGCCCAGTGCTTTCCAGACAGTTTCTGTCAGAAAAAGGAGGAAAAAAAGCGTTTTGCTACTGCAATGCAAACTAAGGTCTAACTTGGCCGGGACTGCTGAAGGATGCCTGGAACTATTCTAGTACTAGGCAAACTGAAGAGAACAGCAAATAATGCAGCTGCAGAAATTAGTTTAAAGCAAGTAGTTGTGACTGAGCCTTCCACATGTGGTGGTCCATACAACCTGTCCTAGCACAGCAAAGCCTTTGCCAGATGTGGAGAACAAGAAAAGGAGCTGGAGTGCCTAACCACTGCACCACAGCCACAGCAACACATCCAGGAGTTGATGGAGTCAAAGCAGGATGGGGCAGGCTGGGAACGGGGCAGCTGGAACATGCTTCTGCCTGATGTATTTTCCATTGGCCAGATGTTCCCCAGTCGACATGAGCTGTGAGATGCTGCATGCGCCAGTCCCGGAGGGTGTTCTGACCCCTGGGAAGCACTAAAGAGGCCCAGGCCTGCCCAGCATTGAGAAGGCACAAAGGTATTTTGAAGTTCTGATCCTCTCTTCTCCCACTTGGTCCCTCTGCCAAGTTCAGCTGCGGTGGGGGAACTCGGCTGTGGCGCAAGATTTGTTTTGCACATTAACCCAATGAGCTAAAGTACCATCTGAGACCAACATGTAGTTAATTGCTGTGAGAACAAATCTTTGAATTTCCTGACCTATTCAAAGTTTGAATTTCCCATTAACTCCACACTCCCGTACTAACAGATGGTATATAGAGTGTAGCTTCAAAACTTCCTGCATTGAAGACTGTGCAAAGAGAACAAGACGAGATGAATTGTACACCCCTAGAAACCTGTTATTTATTTGCAGAATGGTAAAATTCTAAATAAATCAACTAACGTGCCCAAGCGGCCCCCATCTTCCGTGCAGATAGTGCTGGCTGAAACTCTTATGCCAAAGCTATCCCTGTCATGGGGAGCTGGAAAAGCACTGGTTAGCAGAGCTGACTCATCAGCTGACTAGCCCACAACCTCAGCCACAAAGGACCAAAAATGCTGGTGGTGGCATGAAGCGTGTGGGTGGGAGCAAGGAATAAGCAATCATCTGGCAGCCTAATGCAGTACGGAGGGTTGAGAACAATCCATTATTTATTCCCCCCTCCCGCCCTAAGGCTTCATCCCTCTGCTTCAGTGATTCTTGTCATCTTGACGCTGTGGTAGGGCTCTGTGTAGGGGAGGGAATGAAAGGTACATCCCCTCCCTGTGGCCCATGCAATGAAAGCATCAGCAGGCTATCTGAGCTCACCACACCCAGACCACATAGGGCAAAGGCCCGCTATGGAGTAGAATAGAAAAGAGGTTTGCCTGGTCCTTTTGCCCAACAGGAGACAAGAACAATGTCTTACTAGCAAAAAGAAAAGAAAAAAGAGATCATCACTTTCCCACCACAGTCAGTCTATTACTTGAGAGGAGAGATGGAGATCCAGTTCTGGAATGGCAGAATGCAGATGTAAGAAAAAGTTCTTAGGAATGGAGCAAGAAACATAGAGAAAAGGGAGAATGTTGTAGCAAAGATGGGAAAAGATGAAGGCAAAAAATCTATATGGAGAAAACAGGAAAATCTACAGATAAGGAACACGCAAAAAAAGAAAATTTTAAAAAGAGGTAAGGTGGGTTATTGCTAAAAAGGCTGCTAGAGAAAAAGAGGTGGAAGATGTTTCTCAAAGATTTCAGAATAAAACAGATTAACAAACTACAGACACCAAAAAAGGTAAGGAAAGTCAGCAAGGTACACAGCAAAATGGCATACAGGAAAAGTAAAACTGGCATATTTTTAATTAAAATCTTGACACTGATAAAATTCCCAAAATTGTTCACATGTATCCCATTATCTTCATGTAGATCTGAGTTCACTTTCCAGTGTTCTTTCCCTCCAGCAGCCTGCTACCACTACCAATCTGGTCATATGGCTATGGCTAGTTGGTCCCAAATTTAACTAGCATGAAACACTCTCCAGCCAAATTACTGCAATGGTGAAGGTGTGAGCTCAGCCCTCCCAGCTTTTCAATTGCATTTTTGTTTTGATTCCTAAAAATACATTTAAATTCAGCCAATGTGTTTTTGAAACACTGAACCAGATTTTGAAAGCCTGGCTTGTATTACTTCACTAATGCCAAGGTTAAGAAAAACGTAATAAGGAATTAAGGACTTGACCAGTTGTCTTTATGTTTCCTCCCCAACCAAACTTGTTTTCTGAGAAGAGGCTTTTTGCCCAAATTTTGCCTACAGTAGGTCTTTCCTGGCAGATTGCCTCAGTGGAAAGGAGATTAAGTTTCTCAATGTCCTCTTTTCTTGGAAACTTTCTGTTACGTTTCCCACTGCAGGGAGATCAGGGCACAGGAATATAAAGCTTAAAAGTCTTCCCCATGTTTTTCACATGCTGTTGCATTGGCATTCGACAAGAGAGTAATGGAGAGTTTGCAGCTTTTCTCTAGCTGAAGAAACCTATCACTGTATCTCCTGAAGTAAAACTAAACTAGTTGAATATTATCTTCAGATATTCAGAAGACAGAACATCTGCTGAGGCTAGAATATTTAAAGTAAGCAAGCTGCACCCTGTCTGGAGATCATGACTTTACTTGCCTGGATAAAGACAAGAAACAATAAATAAATTCCTCTTTTCCAAATTACCTCTTGGAACTCAGTGCTTCTGCACTACTTGTTGCTGCAAGGGGCACATCTTCTGTCCAGACACTAACCTGTCCTCCCACCTCATTCTGTCAGTAGTGACTATCTCAATCACATTACTGGTTTTAAAAATATTATCAGCTATCACCATGACACCTATAAGGTGTGATGGCAAAATAACCTTCAAACTGACATTATGTCTGCTTTACTAACCATAAGTTGGCAGCAACAAATGTAGGGTGCATCACTGTCTCCAAATGATATGGCACTTACTACTGAATTTATTAAATACTTCTGAAGTCCTTCCTAACATCAATAAAAATGAAGAATGAATGTTGCAATATGCAATACCTTCAAACTCTCTGACATGTTATTGAGTATGTTCTTTCACAAGAAAGAACTCTTCCCTTGCATGGATATATAGAACTACATTGCTAGGGTTTAATACAGTTCTGGTGGTCTTGAAGAAGTGCTGAAAAGAATCAATACCTGATGAACACGTTATAATTTGAGAGTACTCTGCACCTGGCATGACTGCACCTTTAAGAACTATTAAGTAATTGCAAATATTGCTGATTTCCTCTCACAAAGGTTACTTGTTTTGAGATGTACAGTCTTTTTCTATATGCAGATTATTCTAAATGTAGATTAAGACCTGAAAGAAAAAGTATGGAAAGAAGAAATTTTTCTCGACTTACTGTCTTAGTTCTTATAATAAATATTGGAACATTTTCTACATAAATCTTTACATTCATCAGCTCAAGATGCATTATCTACGCTGAATTATTTATCCTCTCAAGAAACGTTTTCATAAAGCATTATTTATTTTTCCATTTTCCATACAAGGTTTATAGGGGTCATCTGATGAAACAATATCAGTTTAATAAATTATTTGGAACAAAATATAGAGAGTTTACGACAAGTTTTCACTGACACTGATATACGACATAATACCAACACATAGAAGATAGTGTTTTCTGTACATACATTGAAACACTCAGGGGAACATATAAGATTAATATAAGGTGACATAGGTTTTGCAGCTATAAAATTAGTAAAGTGGTTATGAAGTTGTCAATGGACTAGAAAAAGAAAACTTAAAATATGTTGGGTTTTGATTTAGATCTGATCTTTGCTTGTTTTCAGTCCTCTTCTCTCAATTTCTTTCAGCTGTTTCCAATAAGTAAGTAGTGAATTCATGTTGCAGGTTCAGAGGTAAATGGAAATAGCAGACATTTTATTTATTGTAACAAAAAACTACAGGCAGAGATTTACTTCCTCTATATCTTCAGCTTGCTAGGATTTCAATAGAATTTTAGGGACATGGTGAGTTCACATAATACGTATTTGGCAAGATTGTTGTATAGCATCCAACTTTCACAAAAGTAAGTACGAGACTCTTTAAAACATGTTTTAAAGTCTGTTTGCAATTTCTCTTGGTAGTATTAGTTTGCTGATATGAATTCTGCTTCCACTTCTACTCATATAGATGTCAAGACTTAAAAAAATCTATCAGTTATATTATCTACATTATTGCCCCAAAAATTATAATGAAATTAAAACTGGATTTATAAAGGGGAAACCTGCTGTGCTTCATCTAAAAAAACTTCCATTTCATTTCATGGTGGGGAATGTTCAGAGCACTGACTAATATGTTACTGTCACATGAGATAGAGGAGAAAAACATCTATGTTAGTCGCTTGGGATTTCTTTCTAATAGCACGAAAAAGACACTAAACTGAATGCAATTAAATTAAGAAGAGCCCTTCACCATTGAGCCAAACAGTAGGGCCATCATATAGAAAAGTGAGGTAAGCTTTGCAGAAGCCAGCTCCCTACTTGTATTTTATGGCTTCCAAGCATCTCAATATCTAGTCACAGCCTAGAAAGACAGGTATCTTCCACAGATTCAGCCATATAAACCATATAATAAATCATAAAATTTTGGATTTGACTAAATCATCAATGTATTACTTTACTTTCATACTTCTATAAACTTCCAAGGCACATGTAGTTCTGCTTCCATGAGAGAAGATTTTTGTGCAAGAGGAATTGATGGGTCATGATTTCAGAAAGATCTTTTTGTCCATAAAGGATAATGTGAAGAAAATGAATGATAGCTGTAGGGGAAAGAGTCAAAGCTACAGAAAGAAGAGAGAGGGCTGGTAAAGATTTGATATTTAAGGATTATTATACTTAGATGGCCTTGATGGGAAGAAGTCAGTCATAGAGATACCCGTAGAAGTGGCAGAGCAAGTTGCTCATTCAGAAAAATGAGCAAGAAAGAGAAATTATTAGCTGATTTCTGTGGGGCACAAATTCCAGTTGAAAATTGTAATAGGAAAAAATACTAGTAAGCACAATTAAAAACATTGTCCTTTTGTCTAGTCTTGTCACATCTTTGCAACATCCTGCCCTCATGTTTAGCCTTCAGACTGCATCTCATGAACTTCTCAGGGTCCCAGCAACCACCATGCATTTCCAGCGAGGTATATGAGACAGCATTTCAGAACTTCATGAGCTGACTCTTTTAAAGTACTACAAAGTCCAAAAGCTAAATGGTAGTCTTGTGATTCAAATTATCTTTTTAAAGTCTTAGAAAGGAAGAAGTGTTTCAGATTTATATTTGAATGGCAGGCTTTTAATTAAAGATATTAATGAGTTTGCCTTCCAAAAAGTGTCACCAGAAATAATTCCTGGCTATATTTACACTACTCTGGTAAGCTATGTTTCTCAGAAGGACTAATTCAGGTGGCCTTGTCCCCAGATTGACATAACCACTCTGCTTCTTGCTGCAGGACCCATCCTGTTTAATACCTCAGTCCTGTTTAATATCTTTACTGATGATCTGAAGGAGGGGATTGAGTGCACCCTCTGTAAGTTTGCAGATGACACTAAATTGTGTGGGGAATAGGAAGGCTCTACAGAGGAATCTGGACAGGCTGGATCATAGTGGGCTGAGGCCAATGATAAGGTTCAATAAGAACCAGGTCCTGCACTTGGGTCAAAACAACCCCAATGCAATGCTGCAGGCTGGGGAAAGAGTGGCTAGAAAGCGATCCAGTGGAAAAGGACACGGGAATGCTGTTTGACAGCTGGCTGAACATGAGGCACCAGTGTGTCCAGGTGGACAAGAAAGCCAATGGCATCCTGACCTGTAGCAGAAACAGTGTGGCCAGCAGGACCAGGGCAGTGATTGTCCCCCTGTGGTCAGCACTAGTGAGGCTGCACCTTGAATCCTGTGTCCTTAACCCTCAGGATAAGAAAGACATTGAGGTGCTGGAGTGTGTCCAGAGAAGGGCAACAGAGCTGGTGAAGGGTCTGGAGCACAAGTCCTGTGAGGAGTGGCTGAGGGAACTGGGGGTGTTTAGCCTTTAGAGGAAGAGGTTCAGGGGGAACCTTATCATTCTGTACAACTACCTGAAAGAAGGTTGTAGCCAGGTGGGTATTGGCCTCTTTTCCCAGGCAATTAGTGACAGGACAAGAGGATGCAGTCTTAAGCTGCACCTAGTGAGATTCATGTTGGACATTAGGAAGAATTTCTTTGTGGAAAGGGTTTTTAAGCTTTAAAACAGACTGCCTAGGGAGGTGGTAGAGTCATCGGCCCTGGAGGTGTTCAAGAAATGACTGGATGTGGCACTTACTGCCACTGTCCGGTTCAAAAGGTGGTGATCAGTCAAAGGATAGATTTGATGATCTTGGACGTCTTTTCCAATCCAAATGATTCTGAGGTTTTTTGATCCTTTTTGTTTCAGAGTTTTCTGCAGAGCTTTACTATGTGCTGTAACCCAAAAGTCAGGCAGTAGCCAAGTGGGAAGAAAAGCTAGTAGGACAATCTCCCACACTGTTCTCTAGCCTAAAACTATTTGTCTTCTTTGTCTTCAAAGTCCTTTGAAATTATGATGTGCCAAGATAAATTCCCTGTTCTGATGGATAAGAGGTATTGTCTTTCCTTTAAAATGTATCTGTGTTTAAAATAAGAAACAAAGTAAATCATTTTCTTGACAGTAAAGATACACGCTTCCTCTCAGAGATGGTAATCGCTCATGAAGCTGAGAACAAGTGTAAACCAAGCCAAAGTTCACGCCTGGGGGAATGCTTTCCTACCTCCCATCCACTACAGCAGTGATTAGGACAAAACTATTGCTAGTATCATCTACGGTCACTGCAATTGCTAGCAGTTTCTGGAGTAAAAATGCCATTTTTCCTGTAATGAAAACAAGTCTTGTTTTCATATCCAAGGAAAACATCGGTTACAGTTTAGCTAATCTTAATACTAAGTTTTTTCTCAGTCTCAAACATCCAAATACAATTTAACTCAACAAAATTAAATCAATGAAAGTCCGTTCACATAGTGCGTAGGATAATAGAATGTGATCCATAGGGGACTATGAGGGTATTTCAACAGCTGATACCAGGCTGGGCCAAGGAGGGTCTTAGCTGTGGAGGAAGGATTAAGCAAGCACAGTGCACAAGCAAGGTGAAAATCACTAAATACAAAAAACTGTGCATACCAGTCTCCTGGATTAGAAGGACCCAGGTTTTTCCTTGCCACATGCCTGCATCCATTTACATCAATGCTACGTGAAATGTACAGTGTGACATAACCATATGTACTGAGCACAAAAGCCTACTAAATCAGAGTGGTTAAAGATGACTAAGCAAGATGTAGGAAGATGAAGATCCACACTTTATGGTTCAAAGTATTTTGGGGACTTCCCCTAACACTGGAGCAATATAGCAGCTGTGGTTTGTGGGAATACCTATAAAACCAGGCATCATGTGCATCTCTGACCATGTGTCTGGTTCTGGCTGAAACAGTGGAACTCTTCCAGTGCCAAATGCCCTTTGGAGAAATCTAACAGTCAAAGATTCCCCTTGTGTCATTGGTCATTTCCAGCTCCCTGGTTTTCTAATCAGTCTTAATAACATCAGGAGAAACATTGAAACCTACAGGGATGTTCGTTTGAATGGCATCCAGCAATAGAAAAGTTGTATAAAATAAAGGTCCAGAATTGAAAGGAGAAATTCTGCAAGAAGAACCCTGATGATGGTGTGCTTCCCAAAGACAGCACAAAATCTGTGTAGTCCAGCCCTCCTCATGTAGATGACTGACTCAGCCTGACAGCTCTGAGCTTGTGAGCTCTGGAAATATAAACAACTCACAGCACATGACACGAGTACCCAAGGAGAGAAAATATCTGAAACTTATTTATAACTAAGATCCTTCACTTGCCATTACTTAAAAACAATAGGTATGGAATTTAGACCCAGTCTCAGAATGTGACACTGAACATAGTGATGCACTAACAGGTTCCCTTGATCTTCAAAGTTGACAGGAATTCAAGCAATTTAAAAGCTGCCTTGTTCTTCCTGAATATAGATTTATTCTGAAGTAAATTCTGCTTGTAGATTAACACTCCTCCTACAAAATCCATCTTGTTTGCACAAGGAGGTCCACCCTCCTACAACAAGGCACAAAGAGGAGATACAGTTCTCCTCTAAGAGTCACCAAAGGTCTCCCAGTGTCAGAGAGACCTCCAGGTTATCCAAGAGGATTTGTAGTACAAAACAGCCTCAGTCATTTGTTACATGAAATTAATGGTGTTCCTGGGAAACAAGGCAAAAATAAAATAATGAACCATTAGTATAAGCACTAAGTCCCAACCAAATGGTGTCTCTGGCTATTAAATGTATTTAAAACTCTAGTTAAAATAATCCACTGCTTGAAAATGGGTTACATGGGCGAGAGTCAATGTGCAGCTGTTTTTCCAGAAATGAGTCCTGCCAGATCTCAGGGATGAATAAATGCAGCTATCCTGCTTAAAGTCTTGACATTTCTACTAAAATTTCACTGATGTAGTATTTTAGTATTAATTAGATAATGACTCACAGACAGTAAGTCTTCCTTCAATGATTTGCTTATGTACCACTTACACAGCAGAACACTTCTTTCAGTTGCTATATTGCTATGAAAATGATAAAACTAGAGAGCAGTAGAGAGTGGAAAATATTTCTTCCATGAACAGTCCCTTTTTGGCCGAAACACTCTGAATGTTGTGGTACTTTGAATATGTTGGTTCAATACATTCATAGGAATAACCTCACCTGTTACCCACTCTGACCATGAATGTTTCTTCTCAGTACAAGCCATTCAATATGCTGTCCTAAGAAACCTAATCAACCTGAATGCTTAGAGACAATCTAATAAGTTACGACTGTGAACTAGAGCAATACATATGCTAAAGACTTTTTGTATGTTTTCAAAAAAAAGAAGTCCTTTCTCTTCCAAGAAAGAAATCATTCAGGCATTCAGTTTCGGAGGAGAGGACTGGGAGTGCTCTAAATCAGTAGAAGATGTCTTTAAAAAACAAACTTGTAATTGTTAAAATATTCAAATATGCTGGGGACTTCTTGGCTCAAGGTATCTGCTTCAACCCTAACTAAGCAAAAAAACACAATGGAAATCCTAGATTTGTAAATCAAAGTACAGGTTTCATCAAAAACTAGAGGCTTGAGGATAATCTGAAAGCATCTAATTATTTACATAATGGAAATCAATATATAAGTCAAATCAATATACAAAGAAAAGATTGTTGGGAACAAAGAGATAGAATCAAGGAAGTTGTTGATTTAGGTGATTTATCCTGTTCTTAACATAGCCTCTTATAATATTTATTGATATTTCAGATCTTTTATTATTTTATTTTTTCTGTATCTGTTCTAAATATACCCTTTACAAAGTACTTAGAGAAAGTCCAATGAAAGGACATGAAGAGACTAGAGCATCTCCCCTATGAGAAAAGGTTGAGAGAGCTGTAACTGTTCAGCTGGAGAAGGGAAAGCTCAGGAGGGATCTCTTCAGTGTATATAAATACCTAAGAAAAGGATGCAAAGAACAGCCAGAATCTTTTCAGAAGTGTTCAGTGACAGGACCAGAGTAAATGGTCACAAGCTGAAGCACAGGAGGTTCTCTCTGAACATCAGGAAACATTTTCACTGTGAGGGTGACCAAGTTACCCAGGGAGGTTTCGAACTCTTCACCCTTGGAGATATTCAAAAGCCATTTGGACATGGTCCTGGGAAACTGGTTCTCAGTGGCCCTGCTTGAGCAGGGGGATTGGATCAGGTGACCTCCAGAGATGTCTTCCAATTTCAACCCTTCTGTGAATATGGGATTCACTAAGCTTACGGTTCTAAATTTAAGGGAAAGCTCCAGGCTACTTAAACTAGCTAATAAATGAAAGAAGAAATTTTCCCTTGGAAATGTATTCTGTATAGGCCATAATTGTAGTAATAAACTCAACCATATGAATTTAGTTTCAGAATCAGTTGAATCTTGTTGTGGAAAAATTTTCCATGCTTAAGTAAAGTAAAATCTAAAAACCATATTTATACTAAAGAAGCAGAACTTATCAATCCAGAAAAAAGAAAAACAAAACACTTCATCTGAGAGTTTGAAAAGAAAGCTCTGGAAAAACAGAATTGCTAGAAAGAGACAGTGGGGTAAAAAAGGATGCCCGAGAACTCCAGTACATGCACTGCAGTGGAATCTTGGATCCTCAGAGCAGTAGCTTTGCTTCAGGTAAGCAGCACTTACACAGCAGTGTTAAATGGTGTTATGGTGCAGATTATGCACTGAAAGCAAGATCACTTTTTGTTTCCTTACAAAAAGTCATGCATGTCACAATAGAAACAGGTCTGCGGGGGGAACTGCAGCACTGAATATTCAAATACTACAACAAATAAGAGCCTAAAGGGTTTAATGAGTGCATAAAGAATCTCAGTCATAGTAGCATGCTATTGACCTAGGAGAGCAACAGCCTTGGACAGTATAGGAGGAGAAAAAAGCTGAAACAGACTGCAAGTAATTGAGGATACTAAAAATCAGGCCAGCTGGAAGGAATCCTTTTTTGCTTTCTTCTTAAAAGGGAAAAATTCAATTTCCATTGAAGATAAACATTGATGGGAATTGGATCACACCAAACACATAAGTGGGTAAAAGGAAATGACCCACTAACATAAATGCTAAATCAGAGAAAGACAGAAACCACATAGCATGTGCTATCCTGCCAAAAATTAAAAAAAAATAAGTATATTAAAAAAAATTTAATTGGAGGGGGAAAACAGGTTAGGAGGAGGAAGGGCAGCTTCCATGAAGTCCTGGAACTGATGGTTCTTACAGCAGCAGCAATCCAAGGCACAGCAAGCTGAAGAGAGCCTCCAGAAGGGAGACTTCAGTACACCTGGAAAAATCACAGAGGAGAGATATCTAAGGGAAATAGGACCTGGATGTTCCTTCAACAAACCAATATGTAGGACATAAGTGTAAACTATCTCAGGGGCAGTGAAGAATGGGAAATATAAGAACAGACCAACTTAACAAAATCTTCAATGACTGGAAGCTCACAGAAAATCTTTTAAAAAAAATAGTAAAATAAAGCACAAATGTATAAGAAGAGAAACAGAAAAGCCAATGCATAAAGTCAGATGTAGCAAGAAAGGGAAAGTTATAAAAAGCGTGCTGGAAGTCCTTTAACCATACAAGGTTGGGCAAAGAGTTTTCTGCTTCTCAGCAGAGGGGAAGCTACAGATGATGACAACAAAAAAGTTTAGTGTTTATTGACTCTTTTTGCTTCCATCAGCTAGGATCAGATACATACTGACAAAATACCTGGAACAAGGCTGCATCTCAGGTGCTTGCATGAGTTTAGTTGCGTTTGGTGAGACTCATTTTGGTGTATTCTGAGACTGCACTGAAGCATTACCTATTCCTCTACGAGAAATCATGATATTAAGAGGAGATTCTGAAAGACTAAAAGAGGATAAACATGGAGCTTATCTTCAGAAAGCATTGGAAGAGGAAACCAAAGGATATTGGGACTACCTCGCTGAGCTTCAATCCCTAGAAAAGTCTTGAAGAAAAATATCGAAAAATATCAACAGGTCTGTCAAGGATATGTTGTCATGTAAAACTAAATTAATTACCTTTTACAACTGGACGGTGGATGAGAAGAATAGCTATTATAGGTCTTCTTAACTTTAAAAGGCTATTGATACTGTCTCACAACATCTTCATAAGTAAACTGAAAAGGGGGACTAATTTTAGTTCAGAAACCATACTATGAGAGAAGTTATCAGTTATTTGCTGCAAAATGGAAGGATGTATTGCACATAAGCTAGAGCAATCTTGAAAAAAAGACAAAAGCTGAGCAAAAATGATAAAGAAAATATAGCTCTTGTTAAAAAAAAAAAAGGCAGGCCTGTTTTGTCTGAAGAAATAAACAGTGAAGGAAACATGGGACAACTTCATGGCTGTAAAAGCTGAAAAAGCAGAGGTGCCACAAGAAAAGGAAACAAAATTTTTCTTCTACAGAAGAAGGGCTTAAACTGAAGCAGGACGGCTCCAGCTTGGATGTTAGGGATTGCCAAGGAAGGTGCGGAATCACTCATGTTGCAGATTTACAAGAGCCTTAGGCAAGGACACTCAGGTTTAGGCATAACTCATTCTTTGCTCAGGAAAGTCCATTGCAAGCCTGTTTCCTAAAATTTTGAATTCTAGGTGGAAGCAGATGAACTAACATTTGTAAACATTTTTCTACAACTCTACTTTGTTTCTAAAATTCAGTTTAAATCCATATATAACTTCCGTCTATGACAGGTCAAACAACATGTCTCTATGTTTGACTGTCACTACTTTTGCAAAGATCTAGATTACAGTTTAAATATAAGACTTACAGAAACTTTTAATATATTTATTCCCAGAGTTCAGCTGTGAATCCCTACATTCCTTATTTAGTCATCCATAAATCTATCAGATTTTTAACTTTCAAAATCAAATGAAGTCTGGAAGTAAGTAAATACAGAGAAGACACTGAAGTCTGAAATAAATACAGAGGTTCAAAGCGGTTCTCTGAAGGAAATTTTTGTTGGGATGACACTGTTTTCGTATATGCATGCGTGTCTTTGTGTTTGCATATGTGTATGTGTGTATAAATACACATTTGTGCATGCAAAAAATGTCCAGATGGGAAAAATAACAAGCTATTGAATAAAATTATGGTTTATATAAATTATGTAGTGAAGGATTTAAAATACTCCCGCTTTCTGAATAATCAAAAAATTGATCCGTATCAAGGTCTCTACATTTGCTGTCTAAGACTGTAGTCAACAACAGCAGCTATCATTTATCAGGAATGCTTATGGCTAAAAGGTTTAACATTAATGTAGGATATGTTGAAGGACAATTTGAGTGGCGTACTGACACAAGGTTACTTACACTAAGAACTGAAAAATGAGGAGTTTTACAGCCCTGGTTGTAATTGTGTTGGCCTATCTAAATTGTCATGACTGGTTTCTTTACAGGTACTGTGAAACTGAGTTAGCACTCTCTCTCAGAAAGGGTCTGAGACACTAAAAGAACATGGTGCTATTCTTTTGACATTTGTTTACAAAATAATTACCTATACTAGAAGGTAACAATTTAAATGACCAACAAAAGAGAGTTGGTTTAGAAGTGGAACAAGATCAACATTTTTCCACCAATGGAAAAACGGATAAATAAGAGGTAATAAAGGATGTATTGTTGAGAGTGGTAAAGGAAGACAGACTACAATTAACGAAGATGGAATATGTCCCAGAGAGAGGCCCAGCAAACTCAAGTGGTCACAGACACCACTCCACTCTCACAGGAGCCCCACCCAAGGCAAGTCTTTGTCAGGATCAAATGACCATCATATTTTCCTGTAGCAGTTGGTGTCTCTCAGTCTAAGCACTAATTCAGACCCACGCTGCTTTATACAAGAGATCTGGTGAGATTGGAAGGTTATTGCTGCAAGCCCTTTTTAAGTGCTTATCAGGAAAATGCAAAATGACTAAATGCATATAGCTTGGAGGGAGCGGGACTATTAATAGAGCCTCTGCCAACTGATAACAGACATATGAAGACCCTAAAACAAGTAGACAGAAGAATTATTCTGAACCAAAAGGAGAACATTTCTAAGAATGAGGGAGGGAATCAACCACAACAACTTAAAATAAATCCTTGGAATATCGGTCTCAACAACCAGATCTAAATTTTGGAAAGGAACCAGCCCTTTGCTTAAACAATTTAACTAAGATGAACTGGCCGTATGCTTCAAGGTACTAACATATAATGGTCACTAAAAAGGGAATAAATGACAAACATATTCTCCATCCCCTAATACCTCATTATCTGCAAAACGATTTTCATACTTGAAGTCAATATGGTGTGGTCACGCCATGCTCTCCAGTTGGCTATTATTCTTTATAAATATGTTTGTGCTGCACACTAACTACTGCAGATTAGCTACTGAAAGGACACCTAGTGGAAGTAATAAGTGTGTCTAAAAACCGCTGGGACTGTTGAAGGTAATTATAATTGTCACAGGAATTGCTGAACCATTACAGGTTGAATCTGCAACGTAACATATGAATTTATGTGTCAAATAGCACTACTTGTATTTTCTAAAAAATTACAATCAATATTCTTAAAAGCACATTTTAAAACCTGAAATTTACACTTAACTTCCTCAAAACTCAGATAATAGTTTTTTAAACAAAAGATGCACATTACTGCGTATCACAGAAGATTATGCATTTTAATTGTCCTGAATCTCCACTGTATCCATTTTAGGAATATCAGATAGCCAAAAAGAACTCACTACAGATATGTTTTGCTTGATATTCAAGTCAAATTTCATCTTGGGCATCATCATTCCTTGGGTCCTCCATTGTGTCACTCTAAAATATCTTAAGCAATTCCTTCCCTTCTCGTCTTTCTCTCCTATGAAGAGAAACAGCCAAAGAATATAAATTGTACACATTTGAGCTAATTTTACTCTTTTTTTTCTTTGTCCATCCAACTTTATAGTCTTGCTTGTGTTTATCCCAAACCCCTTAATATGTACTAATGCCCTTGTGACCAGGAGATGCCCACATCAGAAAGCTCTATTCCAGATGGAGTCATGCTGGTCTCATGCAGAGAGGGATTATAACCTTCCTGTGTAGTGACATGCTGCCTCTGGGCAAACAGACCAAAATCCACACTTGGTTTTCTTGTTTATGTCAACATATCATATTACAGGCATGGAACAATTTGCTGACCACTGTCCCACTTCGATTATTGTTTTTATGTTCTCTTTTCTAGGTTTCTAATTTCTATTGAATACCAGTTCCTTTGTATTAATTTTCCCTGAGTGAATTAGTGCAGATTTACTAGGCTATTTTTCCAGAAATGTTTTTTTAACCAATTTTATAACATCTCTGTATGGCACTGGTCTGTTCTCTGGCCTCAGCGTTTATAACAGCTCCCAGTTTAGTGCCATCCTTTGATTTAAAAAGCCACAAACAAACAATTTTTGCTCTTCTATCCTCTTTCATCACAACAAAGATGGAAACGCTGGGGTGGATATTTTTTGTTTGCTTTTTTAGGTGGCTTTCTACCTAAGTTTTTGCTTAAAAAAACAGATTTTGCTGTATTTCTCCACAACTACAAGAAAGATCGTGATGCCCACGAAGGATATGGCAGCTTCTGCCCTTACCCAAACATTAGCAACCCTTCCTCATGCAGCTCTGTTTCCACAGCTCACCTCTTCTCCACTTCACCCATCCGAAGCTCCAGCCTGCTCTCGTCTTAAAATGGCGTGTAGTTTCCTTCCTTTACTATAAACAATGCTAACTGTAACCTTAGTCTCATGATGTAAACATTTAAAAATAAGAATGAAGGGAACACAAACGATGTGTTCAGTTAGGTAATTTGGGGATTAAATTAAATGAAATCTCACAAAACATTGAACATGCAACATTGCAGCATAATGAAGTCTGGCTTTGCTTGTTTTCCTTTTATCTCATCCCTTTAAAAAAAGGAGACAATGGATTTGAGAAACTCTGACAGAAGAGTAGTAAAGGCAGATATTATTGCTTGTGAATCTGAAAGAAACCAAAAGTAAAGCTCAGAGGAAGGGACCATAATACTCAAGTATGTGCTCAAAGGCAAAGAGAGGCACTCTGTAAACTGCAGGATGCTGGAGGTTGGACAACCAACTACCACAGTTGACATGGGAGGCTCCTGCTATCAATGTCAGGTCCTGCAATGTTGTCAGCTTGTAAAATACCCTGCAGCCTGCCAAAGTCTCTTCAACCTGGCATTTCTTTTATACTAAAATATATTTTAAAAGCAAGAAACCAACTAATAGATACTATTCTCCAGGCAAAGCCAAAAAATATATATACACTGTGCATAATAAGGAAGATGTAGCAAAGAGTAGTAAAGGAAAAATAACGTCCATTAAAAAAATACTTCTGTTTACCTCTGCAGTCCACCTATAAGTTTTGGTCAACTATACTCCTTCAAATGGACTTTTTTTTCTGTTCTAAAAAACAACTCTAGAGACGATTTTCATGGTTAAATCCCTAATCTGGATTTTACTCTTGTGAACTCTTCAGCAACAGAAGAAACTCAAACTGTCTTCAAATTTGGAAGAATTCTTTTTATGTGCATCTGAAAATTCACATTTGGCTTTCATTGTATCGTGTGCCAGACAGCTACAAAAACAAAGCATAGCCTCGTACAGCTTTAATCAACACTTTAAACTTTGAACCTCTCTTATCCTAAAAGATGGTGATCGTTTTGGCTTTTCAAGCAAGCCCATCTCCTTCTGGCACACAGCAAACACAGGCAATACAGTCGTTGCTTGACTTTCACATCATACTTAAACAGGCATTTTGAAAATGCGTCATTAACAGCTTCAGATAGGGAGTTCAAAGTATCTACAGGTATTACATCTATGCCAAGCTTCTTTGCCAATTTAGTGATTTTAAAATTGTGTTTTCCCATTTCCTAAAGCCTACCAAGAAAAGATGGGCGTTATCCCATTATTTCATGAAAAACACAGAAACAGCATAGGAAAAAATGCATGAAACTTTCAGTGCAATATCCCATGCACAAAATAAATTCAACTACAGAATAAATTCAACTACAGATTTTTTCCATGTCTTTATCAATATAATACTGCTTGTCACTTTTACTCAGGCTTAGTACAAAGCAACAACAAATTAAAGAGATGCTTTTAATGGGACGTTGATATCTTAAGGAAACCTACCTTGAAAGAAACTTTTGACTCGGAGATAGCTGACACTAAGGCGCAAGACGGAAAGTTTGTCCAGCTTTGATACAATGTCAGGTGGAAAAGGCAGGAGGCTGGCCAGATGGTCCAGTTCCGCATTCAGACGGTCCCTGTGTCTCTTCGAAGGATTCGATTTTTCATTCCCGACTGCAGGCCTTCTGTGATGGAGAATACATTTTCGATTACCCATTTTACTTCCAGGTAGTACAACCAGAGACTGAGATGTTGTATGCAATTAGTTGATAGCAGGAATACTTCACTTAGCTTCTATGGAAATCTTTAAAGTTTCTGTCTCCTGCCAAAAAGAGATTTACTATTCTGCATTTGCCATGGTGCAAAGACATGGACACTGGATTCTCTTCTCACATCTGCCCAGTGAAAAACACATGGTATCTCTTGCTCAGGACCCTCTGACCTTAGGAGAGTGGGTACTATCTTACTGTTCTAGTCAATACCAGAAAAACAATTTCTCTTCTATGTTGTACAAATAAGGGGCAGACCAGCAGAAGAAAATTACTAATGCATGAACCTATTCAATACCCCACTGTATTCATCCAAAGCATCTTAGTTCCCTCCATGTAATGACTCAAAGTTAACCTGTGGGTCGTAGATAATTAAGAAAAAGAACCGATCTTTAGACATGATTTTAAAAAGTGTGGGAGGCAAGGTAAAGAGCTGTTCTTTCATCAGGCTCTAAAATCCTGTGTACATTCTCACATTTACCTTCCTACAGCAGAAATAACAGAGATAAGAATTTGGTTTCTCTCTTAAGAACATTGATATTCCTTGCAAAACATAAAGACCTATGTTACTCAGCTTTCTAGGCCAAGCACTCCTAATTCATCCCCATTTTGTGTTCCTCTCATGCAATGTACAGTACTAGATAACTTAGAAAAGCTGTTGTGAAAATTCATTAAGATGAAATACATCACAAATGAGGAACCTCAATTTTGGAGTGTCTGCTGATATTCTCACAGAACATGTAATATATTGTTCTCAAGAGGGAGAAGAGGAAAAGCTGGTGCACTTGCAAACAGAAATGGGAATATTATTTCCAGCATAACAGTGAGAGGTGCTAGGTGCTGAAGCACAGACTTATCTATTAAACAAGACCTGAACAGAAATTTGAGAAGGTGGTTCCTTTCAGTAGACAGCTATTGCTGGACCCAGCAGTAGCCAAATGCCACAGGACAATGGAGCTATAAACTTCACTGATCTATGATCTCAGAGGGAGTGCAGCAGCCTCCTATAGTTGACCTGGCATGTCCCAGGAACTTTGGGCTCTGTCAGCTGGACCTCCACTCTGGTAATGCCCTTGTTCAAGTTCTTATTGTAGCACAGTGATGTGTTCCTCCTGAGGTACCTTCTCCTGAATAAGAGACATTGAGAGAAAAATCAGGGAGGGAAGGATGGAAAAATACTTAAGTGTTGGAAATGGTAGGCAAGAAAAATATGGTTGTGCTAACAGTTTCCACTTTCACCTCAATAAAGCCAAGGATCATAATGTTATGTAGCTAGCTGGCACTCCAGTGGAGTATGAGAGTAAAACTAATTATTTGTTGCACTTTACTACTGCATTTCCATGCTTCACACGTTTACTGCATTCTTCAATCATAATTTTCATTTTGAGCATTAGTATTTCACAAAGTGGTTAATGTGTTAAATTATAGAAGTATTAATTTATCATAACTGAGATCCTAAAAAATCATGCTTATTAAAAAATCGTGCAATTAGTAAAACAAAAATCAATGTTTTGTATGTGTGATTACTGCTAATTGAAAACCTCTTAAAGTAAATTAGTTACGAAAAATTCATTACTACTTTTGAGAGCCTCACTTCATTTTAAGAGGACAGCATCAATGGACAGAGTGAATGAAAAAAAATATCTGAGGTAGATGTCAGTGAATATATATCTAATTTCTGGTTTTTCATTCAAAATTGCCAATACTGAAATGTGGCTCTTCAATAACTTAATGAGTTGCTTTCAAAGATATGGAGAAGACTTCATTGATTTGGATCAGTGAACAACTTTTCACCACTAGAGAGCAAATTTGCAACAAATAAAGTAATCAACAAAGAATGAATACTTTTTTTTACTTTTTCTAAGCTAACTATTTTTTGTGGTATACCCTGAAGCTCAGCCATCCTATGACACCAGAATGATGTCTGACCTGCGAGAGCAGTAATATTGTGGGAAAATAGTCTACAGCTGAGCAGAAACTAAAGCACATAAGTTTTTGCTAATTGGTCTTTATGTCTGACAAACCAGCTGAAGTAAGGAAACAATTTAGGACAGAAAAAATTAATTTTAATAAGGAAAATTAAACTGATGAGTTCTAAAGGTAAAAATCTTCAAGAGTAACATGAGACAGAAATAGGAGTTGTCTAAGCCTACTGATCGCATAAAATAGTGACTGCTTTATGCCAGAGAGGAATGGTTTGAGGCAATTAGGTGGGCTGCCTTTGTACTGCCTGAAAGAAACAGTTTTCTGGAGGCTGCAGGGAATGGTGTAAAAAGACCACGGGAGAAAGTTCAGGACAAAGTCTTCCTGAAAACTCAAGGAAATGATTCAGTAAGGGAGTGAATCCAAACAAACAGGGGTTTGATGTAAATTGTAATTAGGTGCCAAGTGGATGCAATTTAAAACAATGCCAGTGAGTTCCATGCAAAGGCTAGCTTAGCTTAGCTAGCCATAAACAGAAAGGGACAAGCAGGGACTTTTTTCAGTGGGCTGCTTTGAGGCAAATGGAAATTCTGGCCTTTATTTTGGGCTGAAAGTAGATGGTGCTTGTTGTGTTTGTGTTAAACTCAGGATTGTAAAACTGTAAACAGAGATGTAGCACTCACTCTGATATCTCATTTACTCTGCTTTCCATACACTACTGCAGTAGAGTAGCACATGTAATTAAAAAAACAAAGCTGGCTTTCCCTTCCTTGCATTGTTAAACCGCCTAAATTCTGCCCTGCAGTAACAAGTACTTGTACCTGCACAGAACGCACATTACCAGTCCCCGTGTGGTGGGAGCTGAGCGCGGCAGCTGGTGCAGAGGACATTTTCTGTTTCGGTGGTACATGAGGCATTGAGCCATTTGCGCATTAATGATTCAGTGTGCCCATGACACACAGACCGCCACTAGTGTAAACCAGTTTGGTGAGCTTGCAGAGGAATTTCCTGCAACTGCAGCTCTGTCTGCTGCTCCCTACCCTCTGCGGGAGCCCTGCCCTGTTAATGAAAAGTTCGGTCTCATTAAGTTTTTTAAGTATGACTAAGTGTTAAACCTGCAGATTATCTGAAATGAGAAAAATCTAACCATTTACTGAGACAGCATGGTTTTAGTAAGAAAGGAAAGGGAAGAGAGAGACCAGGAAATGCAGCAGATAGGCTAAATGCAAAGTAACAGCAAGATGGTGATCATGAACATAGTGACCAGCACCCACAGCCACTGAGCTGTGCTTTTGTACATTGCATAGAAATGCTGGCAGAGCTGAGCTGTATATGTGCAGGTGAGCTGTATATGTGCACTGTATACGAGCTGTATACAGTGCCAGCTGTATATGTGCAGGTGGTCACCATCTCCTACGAACCAAAAGGATTGAATGAGAGAAAGCTGTTTGAGGGAAAGGGAGCCCTTTGCCTCCTTCTATCTCTTCTGCCTCTTCACAGCAAGGAAAGACAGAACTAATGGTCAAGAAGATGCCACACTGGCAGAGCAGATGAGAGGTGGAATAGTGTGATACCAAGTAAGAGGAAGGGTTATGCCACAGAGGACCTTAAAATGAGAACTAGGAAGCTGGAGAAAGCTGCACCTCCCAAAGTCTCTGTTTACCCTGTCACAGGTATGGTTCTGACTGAAGTGGGCAGTATGGACCAGTTATAGATACACTCAGAGCTTAGGCAGCTATAGCTTGCCTTTAAAGAGCCATAAAATATCACAAGAAAGGTTTTGTGGAGGAAGAGGGTTTCATAAGATGCCAGAGTTTGAGATGAAGAAGTGGTTGAGTTTCCCAAATGGGAACTGTCCTGAAGCATTGCCTTAGCATTTCTAAGTACTAATTTCAGCACAGTGATTTTAGCTTGAGGTTAAAACACAAGATCTCTTTAATTTCCAGATGCTTGAATTACCAGTAAAATGTTAGATTTCCACAGGAAATAAACACTTGGTAGAGAATGTTTCCTTTAGTCAAAATGCCGGCTGTCTGGCTGAAAGGCATATCTTATGGAAAATTTTTCAATCAGTCTGAGCTCCAGGTGTTTGAACTGTGTCCATAAAAGCCAAAATTCCTTAGTGTAGACCACATCTAATGGGGCTCATTTGGAAGTTTTCTGGGACAAAAGGAAAACAGTTAGGGTTTTTTAATTTATTTGCATGTGTAAAAGTAGAACTTGAACCTGAGGTATTGTCTGAAGAATGGCAACCTAATGAAGATAGTTCTGCTAGTCCTGTCTAGAGAAGAGAAACATTTTAGTTCCTCTCAGTAAAACAAATTTTCCACACATTCTGCCCGAGTCTTGTGGGTCTCTGCATTCTCTCGTGGAACCTCTTCATACATTTTCATCACTGTTCTGTAAAACTACCTCAGAATAGAATTCCTGTGCCTGAAAAATATTAATGAACATAATGAACAATATCATTCTGTGATATCCTGGATTAAAAACCAGCTGCAGGATCACCACCTAGATTGATCACAAAAAGTTGATGTAGAGTTAGAGAGTCAGCCTCCTGGGATGCACTGTGTATGGGTAAATATAAACATCCCACTTGTTCTACAGAAGGGAGAGCTGCATCTCTGTCTTTTAAATCCTGACCTTTGAAAGGACTCATCCATGGATCCCTACTAAGATCCAAGTATCCTGCTCAGACTGAGGCACCTGAGCTCACTTATTCCTGTGTTAAGAGACAGTTAAATTCTAGAGATTATTCATGTTAAAAAGAGAGGAATCATCACTAAGACTGGCCAAAGAATATCCATCCACTTTTGTTCCTGTGAAAAATTAGGTTTTACAACTGAACAATACTCATCCCAAAGCAGGTGGCTATATCTACTTTGATTCATTATTAGAATGACAGGGGGTAAGTAGAACAAGGCTGAGGAGAATGTGCTGTGCTATGAAATCAAACAGGAGAAAAAAAGCTGTAACAAAGATGGTACGACATGAATCAAAACCATGGTTAAATATGCTGCTCAATTAATAGGCTTCATCTACTCTTCTCATAATCATGGCTAGGCTTCGTGATTGAAGATTTGAGGAGGGCTCTACCCACGTTTGTTACAAGTGCACTGGTGGCTAAAAAGGCCAATACGAGATAGACACGTCTGGTTGCAAAAGGCACAGCAGAAAGACTCCTTAGGTGGTATCAGCAAGACACGATTCTTTCTGCGTTGTCTTTTCTCCTCAAGGGAGATCCTGCGTGCTTTCTCAAAAGCATCAGCAGCATTATAGATGGTGTGTCTCCAGGCCTCCCGATTGGAGGCCAGAGTAGATCAGTTATGTTGATCAGTATGGCCAAGGCTGAGATGTTGTTTCAGGGAGTCCTTGTATCTCCTCTTCGGGGCTCCTCTCTTGCGGCAGCCAGTGGCAAGTTCACCATAAAGCAGGATCTTAGGGAGGCGGTGGTCCTTCATCCTTGAGACGTGTCCTGCCCAGCGCAGCTGTGTTCTCAGCAACTCAAGGCAGCATAACAGTAAGGATATCTTGGAGTCCTGAGATGTTATTAAAACCAGTAGGACTGAAGGACATAGACTGCAAAAGGAGCTCTGTCTACCAGTCTGTCTGGGGCATTCAGAGCCTCTTTAGATGAAAATAAGTCCCTGAATGAGGGAATAAGCACAGGAAAGGCTTACCAGAGACTAAGCCCACAAACAGATAAGGTTTGAGGAAGAGACCAGTGTTGCTAGGAACTGAGAAATCATCCTCAGCAAGTGGTAACTAACCACAGAAAATAGACTGCTGTTTCCAGTGTGGGAGCTCAGTACTCTAATAATCCAAATATTTTCCTTTGTTTTAACCAAAACCATGTTTCTTAATCAAAAGCTCATGCTCAGGTACCTGCACTGCAATGTCATAGCAAAGCTATTTTCAAGGTAGCATTACTTGCAGTGGTTCCCAAGACAGAAACTTGGTTCTGTCAAAGTGAGTGAGAATTTGCTTCTCAGTTTATTGAAGTCAGAACTTCAAAAAAGGCTAATGAGGTCATTTCTGTCATTTGTTAGCAGTTAGTTTTCTTAGTCATTGCACTTATCTAGAAGTCATCTTCAAGAGAAGTTCTAGCTAGCATGTAAACTCCAAACATAAATCTGAATGTTTATCAAAGCAACTGCAACTTTCCTTCCTTACAAAAGTAATGATCCATAAACAGTTTTCACAGAGGTAATTTCATGTACTGAAGTGGTTCCACACTTCATGCAGTTGTTATAAAATTAAATATCCACATCCATATTTAAGAGTAGTGCAGAAATCTTACATACATTTTGGATTCAACACTCAGGATTTTTGTAGGAAGAATTCTTTCCTTATGTCATTATCTTTATCTATTGAAATTGTCACCTATGATATATTTTGCAATAAAAGAAATATTTTTTTTAATTTGGAAGAAGTGGTTCATGAGTAAATACTGCCCAAAATTCAAACAATATCAACAGATGTCACTAAAACATTCAGAGAAACTCCTCTTTGACTCTAGACCAATATATACAATTTTAAGCCAAGTGGGTTATTTTTAGAAGTTCTGAACAACTGAAAATAGGGAAATCTATTTTAGTTACCTTCTCATCCTTAAATTGTCTGTGAAGGCCACCAGCGCCAGTTCATAATTGTAACACAGTAAAATCGTGTGTTTTATAATCATAGAACCAAGTGTAACACAGAAGATGTGGGATGATTATACTAAAAGCTTCATTTCACAGAGTGGTTTATGGCATCTGGAAATCATTTTACATTTGAGCGATAGCAACGTTTTTTCCCCTCCCATTTCAAGCATCTTGTAGTAACAAATTCCCATTGCATTTTTTTCTTCTTCTGCTTTGCCTTCACACATGCAATTTCTCTCTCCCATTTTTTTCTCATGAAAGTGATCCCATAGTAAATAGTGGTTTGAAAATTATGTGTTCTTTATGCAAAAAGTGAATCACCAGTCTGCTCTTTCAGTTGGCTGAACTGACCCACTTTCTGGGCTCACACATTTTGGACTTAGCGATGCCCCAAGCAAGGCTAAGCCAAGGAAAAGGGAAGGGGGGAGCGCAGTACCACCACACTGGTGCCACTTGACACACTGCTTCTCAGAAAACTCCTCGAACAGGCTGCAGGGAGCATAGAAGCACAAAGGTAGCAGCCACCTCTCCAGCCCATTGCCCAGCTGACATTTAGTCCACCAGTATCTTCTGCCTGTGAAAAAGCACTCCCTCTGCACTCCTCACAGCAGTGTGTTCTGCAGTGCACTGCAGTACACACCATAACCAACACTGGCCTCCTCTTGGCATTCCCACTGATGGGTGAGGATGGTTGGACCCATGCTTGGCATCTTTTCTGGAGACAGTCCTAATGATGAAGAGCCAGCCTCCCAGGCAAGGGTTTCTCACTGGAGAGAATAAGATTAGGTCTATCCTGCATCAGCAGACCATAGGAGGAAGGGAACCCTTCCTCTACCTCATTTCTAGCACAAACATTTGCAGGGAGATGCCCCCGATGAATATGATACTTAACTGTTTCTGAATGGGTTTCCTCCTTTTTCTCCCAGCGTATAGGCATTCCCCTGGAGGAATCATTGTTCTGACACTGAAAAACAAAAGGAATAAGTTTCTTAGTTTAGAGGTTTCTGTGTTTCATCATCATGGCTAGGCTTCGCGAATGAAGATTTGGGAATGTGTTTCATAATGGTGGACAAAATTACTGGACCATGAAAGTTCAACCAAGGAAAATGTTTATTCCTTGAGTGTGACATTCAACAACACTAAGAAGCATGGTGGCATTAGTTAAGATAGAAGCTTAAGGCTAATTCCAATTTCCTACCCTAATAATATTAGAATATTGATGTTTATATTCGATTTTCATTTTTTCAAATTAAGCATACTACGCATGATATAAAATGGGTATAAAATACATCCTGCTTACTGGATGTCCAAACTTTTTTTCCCTTCCAGGCTCATTTTTAAATTCAGCTAAAAAAATAAGAATGATTAATACTACCCGTCATCTGCAGGGACAATTTCACAGCTTTTAAAATACACTGGGATTTTCTCTCCGTTACTGACACTGTAAGCAGTAGGATGCAATTATTCAAATCAGCATTTTTCCAGGTTCTCAGATCCTCACTTTTAAAGACTGGAAATATATCTGTCGGCAGCTCAAGATGTGACACACACTATTGTGGTTAGCACTAGGACCCAAGGCAGTGCTGACGGAGGTGACAGTTTTCAGACAAAAGTTAGCCTTATTATTGATCTATTTGAGCATGCTAGCCTTAGAGACATGGCAAGCTCAGAAACAAGTCTTTGCATTGTCTGTTTAAATCTTCTGGAGATTAGCTGAATATTGAAGTCTCTTGATTTTCTGTCTGAAAGAATATTTTAGTCGTGCTGAGTGCTGTTCAACAGTGGGTTCGGGCTACCGGAGAGGTTAGTGTATCTCAAGATATCTCAAGAGTAATTGCTGCTTTGTGTGAGATGTAAAATTAAGGGGATCTTTTATGTCACTGAATCAATCCCATGCTGCTGAAGACAGATCTATCATGTAATGCAAATCATAAACTTACTGAACTTGATTTAAAAACTGTTTAGAAGAGCCTTCTTTTTCATTGAAGGGCAGCTTTCTAATACCTAGAAACCTTTCGTCTTCCAGCTTAAATTTGTTCATGGTCATTTTATGCCCATTTGTTCTTCTGCCAACATTGTCTTTTAGTTTAAACAGCTCTTCCTCCTCCATTGTGTTTACTCATTGGCATAGTTTTAAATATCAGTCATATCTTCAGTCAGCCTTCGTTTTTCTATTCTGGGACAACGAAAACTGTTTTATTTCCCTCTCATGTTACAAACTCATTATTCTTTCTATCATCTTAGGAGTCTTTGTTTTCTCATTTCAGTCAATCTGTCTAAAACATGGATAAACAGGACCATGCACAGTATATTAAGTTAAATCTAAAAGTTTTTCATACATGCATATACATATATATATAGAGGGAGAGTAATTGACAAATCACTTATTCTTTATGGGAATTATCTCACTTGATATTTGTGCGCCTACATTTTCCTTTTCCATAGCCATTACCAAATTCATGGCTCACAGTCACCCTGTAGTCATCTAATATACAGTCCATCTTCATGTATAATTTCCAACAAATAAATGCATAGTTTAAGGAGGAAATGGGCTCGGGTGCCTAGCCATCCCAATCGTACAATTAATCTCCATTTTATTTTTTGCTGTGTGAGAATTGCGTCCACTTTTGTGTTGATGGCACAGGCAACAGACCTTGAGATTGGCTTAGCTGGTCAGAGCATGGTGCTAATAGCACCAAGGTCATGGGTTTGATCCCTGTACGGCCCATTCACTTAAAAGTTGGACTCGATCTTTGTGGGTCCCTTCTAACTCAGAACGTTCTGTGAAATGAAGTTGATAGGTACACATCTGGTTTAATATGAAATGTCTTAGTGAAAGTGCAACTGTCTCCAAACTGATAGTTGATGAACTCTGCTGTTAGTTTCCCTCCTGATCAGTTGTTTTCCTTTCAGCACAGGCTGTTCACCCAGTTCCTTCCCCCAACCCTTCTATTCATTACTAGTCGTTAGCAGCACAGCGTCCTTCTCTAAATTGAGATAGCTAAGGTCTACTGTATTTCCCTCATCTAGAAAATCAATTATTGTGTCAACAAATAGCTATCAGGTTACTACGTCAAAATCATTTAAATCTACGTTCCATTTTTACTCCATTACACAACTAACCACAGCTGTTAATGGTTCTTTCCTTGAGAATTCATTGTGAAATGATGCATAATACAGAGATCAGACAACTTGCCTTCTCTCAGTTGTAGCTTATGGTGGAAACACCAGTCATTCTCCAATTGGTGCAGTATCAGGGATAAAGTTCTTCCAGAAATAAACAAAACTACTTTTTTCACTATTACTGAAATGATTTCATGTGACATCAGATTGGTGAACCTCCTGTTTGAAGTCAATGACAGATATGATACAGTGCAATAAATATTGTTCCAGGTTAAGAAAGTTTTATCCCATGGACTTTGCTAGTCTAATCTGCTAGCTCTTTTTTTTCCCAATAGTCTGACAATTTTTAAGATTGCATCTACCCTCATGGATTTCTTACTTCAGTGGGAAGCTAAAATGGTGTGAAGATGCCAAAAGAATTGCTTCTGTTCCTTGTGAGACCTTACATTAAAGGTATTTTCTTTTTATTTTTGGTGGATTGAAACTGTCTGGATGTGAGGTACCCACCAAAACCACTCTATCACTTCCCTCCTCAGCAGCACAAAGGAGAGAAAATATAACAGAAGGCTTGTGGGTTGAGATCAGGACAGGTAGAGATCACTCACCAGTTACCTTCATGGGCAAAACAGACTCACCTTGGGGAAATTAGTTTAGTTTCTTACCAACCAAATCAGAGCAGAGTAATGACAAATAAACCCAAATCTCAAAAATACATTCCCCCCACCCTTCCCTTCTTCCTGGGCTCAACTTCATTCCCTATCTTCTCTACCTCCTCCCTCCGCAGTGGCAGAGGGTGGGGTGGGAGTGGGGGTTGTGGTCACTTCATCACACTCTGTCTCTGCCTTCTTCCTCCCATGAACTTCTCCAGCATGAGTCCTTCCCATGGGCTGCAGTTCTCCATGGACTGCTCCAGCATGAGTCCCTCCCATGGGACACAGTCCTTCAGGAACAGGCTGCTCCAATATGGGTCCTCTGCAGGATCACAAGTCCTGCCAACAAATCTGCTCCAGTGTGGGCTCCTCGCTCCAGAGGTCCTGTTATAAGCCAGCTCCAGTGAAGGCTTCCCGTGGTGTCACAGCCTCCTTCACCTCCTCCAGAGTGGGGTCCTCTGTAGGCTGCAGGGGCACAGCCTGCCTCACCATGGTCTCCAACATCAGCTGCAGGGGAATCTCTGCCCCAGCACCTGGAACATCTCCTGTCCCTCCTTCTTCACCGATCTTGGTGTCTGCAGGGCCGTTGCTCTCACATATTCTTGTTCCTCTCTGACTGCTGTTGCAGCTGTGCTGTTTTTTTCCCCCTTCTTAAATAAGTTATCCCAGAGATGCTGCCATTGTTGCTGATGGGCTGGGCCTTGGCCAGCACTAGGTCTGTCTTGGACCTGTCAGACATGGGGAAAGCTTCTGGAAGCTTCTCACAAAAGCCACCTGTGTAGACCCCCACTACCAAAACCTTGCCACACAAACGCAACACAATATTGTAATACTTTCGTGTTCTGAGTCCTTCCTGTCCATAATATCAGTCTATGAATCATAGTTCTTGTTTCAAAACAGTGTCACATGCTAGACTTCCCTTCTCTTGCCTTTATGAGCAAAATTAAAAGGAGGGGAAAGGCTTGGAAAGCATAATTCAACTGAAAACTGAAAATTAAGAGTTCATTTGATTTCCCAAAAGGGCCACTTAGTTTTAAACTCCATTCTGGGTGAGTTTATTAATATATGACAGCGAATAGAAATAAATACAAAGACCTCAGTATTCAAACTGAAAACCAGGAAATAAATAGCAAACAATATGAGCTAGAATTTATGATGTGCAAAATGCTGGTTAGGAAAGATAAAGGCCCAAAGGAAAATTCACAAGTTGCATCACTAAAGACAAAAGCTAGTGTGCTTTTTAGAAGAATATTATAAAGAAAATAATTCTAAAAAATGTGTACAGTTCTTATTAGGTGGAGATGGCTCTATGTTAGAACTACATAAAAGGTAAGAAGATAAATCAATAGATTTTCTTCTAGTCTCTGAAACAAAGGAGAATCATGAACTCCCATCAAACAAGAACAAACCATGCACTCTTCAGGCTTTCAACAGGAACTTTCTACAGAATTAGGACAAGGGGTTACCACAGCAACATGGTACAAAGCACTGCCCCAGCTACTGAACACCAACATCCTAGATACACATACACTCAAGAGGTGCTTCTGTCACCACCACTAACGCCAGTAGTAGCATGCAGTTAAAATGAGTCTGAGGACGCACATATGGGAACAAAGTCAGAAGGTTCATGGCAAATGGTCCTAAAGATACATCTGAAAACAGCACTTGAATTTGCTGAGCTGCACAGATCCATAAACCAAGAAAACATATATTTTATAAACTGGAGAAGAGCATGTATTCACTGTCCTACCTGGACACCTTTTCTAATCACCTGTGAGCTCTGCTCTCCACCAGTAGGACAGAACAGCCCATCTCCACCACTGGAGGAGGCGGGGGGCTCCTTCCCCTGCCATCCCACTGGTCTCACATGTNGGTGGACGGCACTCAGCTGCTCAGAACAATTGTGCTCTTTTCATTCTCTTTCTCCCTTTAACACTTGCGAGTTCTCACATTGTCTCCATGTGTTTGAGGCAGGATGAAGAAGAACCCAAAGCAGCAACCTCCCACCACTCCAGCAGCAGGAAAGGGGGCTTACAAGCTTGAGGAGCTTCAGGAGGAGGAAAGGGCAGATGTGGGCCATGATCATTCACTTCTGTCAGATGCTTCTAATCACTGCTGACATTAAGTCACTATTAATCTCTGAACGCTGGAGAAAACCAAAGGACTGAAAGACAGCTGCTATATGATAATCTTCAGAGAAGGCAAAATTAATAACTATCCAGCTAACTACTGGATGGCAAGACTGACATCCATCTCAAGCAAAATACCAGAAAAGTTGATAAGAAAAATGAATGACATCACTTAGCAGAATTCTATGGAATATCATGCTTTTTGGAGTGAAACTAGCTCACTGAGAGGTTATCACCTCTAGCTGACATAGGAATTCACTTGTATTAGTAAGTAATTTAAGTTGGCAGCATAACATTCTGCTTTTAAAAGCCACAATGAAGTATTGCAATGCACAGTTTCAATGAGTATATAATCTGTCAAGTGATAGATTAAAAAAAGTGCAAACACTTGCATCTCACAATAGGGAATGAAAGTCATTGCTACTGGATAGGGACTGCATCCTGAAATGCGAATGATTCTTGAAAAGAATTAGGGATCAAAGTGAAAAATGAATACAATCCATAGCCTGAGCTGCCAGGGAGGATCTGCTGCACAGGCAGCTAATGCAGTTGCTGACCTGAGTGAAGTGATTTTACCTCTGTTCACAGATATGATGAGACCGATGCTGGAACAGTGCGTACAGTTCCCATATAAGTGTTTTCAAATAATGCTAGAAATTGGAAAGGGTGAATAAAGAAGCTAAAATAAATACTTGCAGACTGAAGAAATTGCCTTGCATAGAAAAAAGATTTAGGTGACTTGAGTAGAGCAAAGTACTTTCAGGTGAAGATATGACCACTGAATTATTTTAACCTGAAACAGAGCAAGCACTTAGAAAGTGAAGCTGAAGCCAGATACATCCAAATAATAAATAAAGCATTAATCAGTAATATTATGAGCATTTAAGCTCTGGGATGAGGTACAAAGGATTTAATGGAAACTGTTGTCTTGAAGCCATGGTTAGATATCTTTTTGTAATTTGCACTTTATCCTAACAGAAGTTATGCATAAATTAAATAGAAGCAGTTGAACTGAACGCAGGCATACTCGGGAAAAATAAGAATATTTGGTAGCTTTGGTAGCTATAGGAGCTCAAATTACATTGTCTAATAATCTCTCTCCTTTCACTAAATTTTGTGAATCATTTCCTGCCCGAATGTGATCACATACAATGCATTCAATGCCTGAAGTACAAAAAAGGGCCGTGTAGACCACAGCTTCAAAGCCACACAGGTTTTGAAGAGGCAGCCTGGGAGTGAGGAGGTCATGTTGTCATCCCTACCGCACTGCACACCACAGCACAGTTTCACCTGCAAAGTAAGAAGGGGATGGGGCTGGAGTGTGGCTTGACTTTTTGCAGGATTATATGTTTCTACCTTGAGAAGAGCAGCTCTGGAAAAAGACTTCCACTCACGATGGCTCATCAACAGGACAGAAATCTATCTGCCTGCTGTCACTAAATTAATAGTGATTAGCATGTTTCTGCCAAGTTTTCTGCTTCTAATGAATGATCATGTTTTAGGAGAAAATATGATAACAGTTTTGGGTATATCTTTGCAAATAGCACGCAGTACTGTTTCTAGTTGAAGCAGCCCCACTTAAAAACTGGAGCGAAGAATGATTAAAGGTTGTGAAAACAAGCCCTGTACTCAGTGTCCAGGAGCTCCAACTGTTTGGGTTATCGTGAAGAACAGCAACAGAGAACTTCCGCACAATAAGTAACTACATTACGTAAGAAACAAACATTTCGTGACAAGAAACAAACATTTCTAGCAAGATCCAATTTACTGAATTTGCGGTTAATTAAATTCAAGTTACAAATAAATGAGGATAACTATCAAAATAATTTATCCAAGATTGTAGAGAACTCTCCCTCACTGGGTTTTTTTTTCATCAAGAATTTTTTCTAAAGAAAACTATTGGACCTGTGTGGTGAGAAATTTGTTGAAGAATGTCTGATGGTCCAGTTACACATGAGGTTGAAACAAGATCGCGGTGGCCATAAAATTTGCTTTTCTGCCTCAATCTTTTCTTCAGGGAAAAAAAGGTTAATTCTCAAACATGAAGAGTTGTTAGAAGACTACTAAAAAGGTATTAAATACTTGATTTACAGAGGGTGTTCTGCAAGTACCAGGGATCATACGTTGTCTGACAAACATACATAAAATCTCTCTTCAATTTCCTTTAAAGAAAATATGTACAAATTTGGCTATGTTGGGAGCTTCTGAAAAAAAAGTTCAGTTTGTGTGTGTTCAGAAGGCTTGTTGTAGTTTGACAGTCATCTATAGTTTCTGCCTGAGCTGAGCACACGTCATCCCTTCATTCCTCCTACAAGCATCTGCACTATACATGTGCATCCCCATGCGCTTTACATGCCTCCCCTTGGAGCAGCAAAGGCAGCACCAGACTTTCCTTCTTGCTGTTCCTCCCCATCCTAGTGTGTTCTCTCTGCTCCAGCCACTGCCACCCAGAAAAAAAAGGACTCCAGATATAAGACATGGGAACAAGGAGTCGGCCATGGGAAGGACTGAAGTAGCCCAGGACAAGGCAGAGAGGGAACAAAACCAGACAGCTTGTAGTCCTGAGTCTCAGCATCCCTAAGACCTGCAGACAGACACCGTGCTTCAAAACACTCCAGAAAGGAACCGGTGGGGAGCACTGCTTTTGAATCATTAGGAATTCAAAGTTACCATTCAGAATCTGGAGTTTTCACCAGAAATTAGTTGCCCAACACCTCCTTACTGCAATCACCTTCCCACGTCTCCTGTGGCTCCTTTGCCCTTGCTGCCTGCATTACAAGAAGAAATCTGAGCATGCAGAGCCCTACTCCTGCCCTGCTTAGAGAGCTTAGGGAAGGAATCAGGGCTATGCAGGAGCTGTAGGAATGAGGGCTGCGTGATGTGAGGCACGCGACTACAGCTAGTGACATCAGAGGCACCAGCCCTCGTTTTCTGGGAGCCTTGGTCTGTTCTAAAAGTGATGAGCACTCAGTACTGCAGCTGGAGGCAACCAGCACTGAGCTCTGAATGAGTGTACACCGAAGGCTGCGTCTTCTGAAAAATCATCTCCTGAGTGCCTGGCATTCAGTAAATGAGAATATGTCTTTCAGATTTATCTCTACTAATAAGACCATATGTCTCAGCAGTATAATAAAGATTAATTCAGCTGTGGTTTTGATGTACTTAAATACTAAAGTCACAATTATCACAGGACAGTCTGTGACAAAATTAATAGTACTGTGTTTGCACAGGATTTGAATAGTGTGTAGTACAGAGCTGGAACTACAAGCTGAATGAGGATAATAAAAACAAAATATGCAACTTCTATTTTAGTATGAGATCAAGCTTAGTGCCTGTCCACATAGGTGAAGAAATTTAACAGTTGGACTTGATGATCTTTATTAATTTAAACATTTTATGAATATATGTATGTATGATTTCACATTTCATCTTTAACTCCCAGGCTTCCTAATTTGCAAGTGCTTGATTTTGGAATATGGCAGACCTTTGCTGCAGGATGGGTATGCAGCTACACTTTCAGGAATCTTAAGCAGAACAATAATTTCAATCACTATTCTTCCTTCACAAACAAGTTCATTAGGTGACTAAATTGTCTCATCAGCCCTCCTTTCTTTATATGTTTATATAAGAAAGCCTGAAATTAAGTTCAAGGACACCTTTTTTGAGCTTTGAGGATGTAAATAAATAACTTCTTAAAAAAGCTTAGATGCAAGTTTGTTGAGTTTTTTAAAGTAATGTTTGAAAAATACAGCTGTTTTTAGAACTTCTAACATGTGCTGTGTCACTTAAGGAAGGATACAGACCATAACACATATAAAACACACACGCACAAAAAGATTGGGCATATGTCTGGTACAATACTTTGTAGTTAGTAGAGTGGTATCTCTTCTACCAGGCTTGACTTTGGTCCTCCAGTGTCTTTGCCCCAGACCTTCTGAGGAAAATACAGGATTGCCACAGTGGCTGGGCTACCCTTTCCATAGTAAGGTGTGAGCAGTGATGAAAAGTTTTGCTACAGCTGAGGCATTTAGGTTATTGTCTGAACCATATGGATTATTTGATGATTAACAAGACAGTCAATCTCACATTGCAATCCTGCCCTTAGTAGGGATATTAGCATAGCATGTTTCACTTTGTCTCTCAGGAACATAATATCTTTGAGATCTCTGTCCTTCTGTTCTGTTTATTGAAACCTGACTAACAGGTCACAAGAAAAGCAGACATTGTGAAAGCATATGCATCATTTCCATAACAAATCTGACTAAACCCAGTAAGATGGGTCAATGAAATATTTCTGCCATGAATGTGTAGTGTAACAGGGCCTCAGTTCAGCTGTCTTCCACCTACAGCTAATTCAGGATCTGGGAGCAGCTTTATGCTGGAAACACAGAGCTCAGTACAGGTGAACAACTCAAGTATGCTTGCCAAGTGTATACATAATTTCTCAGATAGGTGTTGCCAGAATTTAGCTCTGTGCTGCCATGACAAGGCTGCTAGAGCTATTTAGTAAACCAAGTTTATGTAGTTTATTAGCTTGCCTACAATACTCTATGACTCTGAGGGATAAATATCCTTAGATAAAAGGGATAACAGTATCACTCTGAAAGAGTTGTGTCACTTTTTTTCACAAGACACATGTGGTTGTGCATTGAGTGCTTCTTGGGTTGCTTTATCCTCATGCCCCATTCCCCTGTTCCTCCATAAGGTGGTATATGTTTCAGCACCCATACATCACTGTGATGGGTTGAATTAGAAATGTTACTTTGAGTTGCAGAACCAGCCACGGGTTGCAAATGCAACTATGAATTATGAAGCTATGCTGGTCCTCCAAACTCTCTTGTAAGTTCACTAGCATTCCTGGTGTTACTTTCCCAACCACCTACATTTTAATGCACTGCTTGTCATTTCATCAGACTTCAACTGTCTAGAGTTTAGGGTTCTCTTGAAATATTAGAGCAATGGTCTTTGACAACACTATTTATCATCCTGCATCCACAAGGCCAGACTAGAAGTGTGGTTGTGTTAGGTTTATGTGGCCAGCTTTTGGTAGTGGGGGGGCTACAGAGGTGGCTTCTGTGAGAACCTGCCAGAAGCTTCCCCCCCGTCTGGCAGAGCCAATGCCAGCCAGCTCCAGGATGGACACACTGCTGGCCAAGGCCAAGCCAATCAAATATGGTAGTAGTGTCTCTGTAATAACATATTTAAGAAGGAAAGAAAGTTATTGTGCAGGAGAAATTGAAGCCAGAGAAGAGTGGATTGAGAATATGTGAGAGGAACAACTATTCAGACACAAAGGTCAGTGCAGAAGAGGGGAAGGAGGTGCTTCAGGCACTGGAGCTGAGATTCCCCTGCAGACCACGGTGAGGCAGCTGTCCCCCTGCAACCCATGGAGGAGACCCATGCCTGAGCAGGTGAATGTCAGAAGGAGGCTGTGACCCCATGGGAAACTTGTGCTAGAGTAGGCTCTACTCCATGGAAAAGGATACACATTGGAGCAGTTCATGAAGAACGGCAGCCTGTGGGAAGGACTCATGCTGGAGAAGTTCATGAAGAACTGTCTCTCATGGGAGGGACCCCCATGCTGGAGAAGGGGAAAGACTCCCCTCCCTTAGCAGCAGCAGCTGAAACAACTCGTGATGAACTGACCATAACCCCCATTCCCCATCTCCCTGTACTGCAGGGGTGGAGGGGGAAGGAGGGAGGAGTGTGGAGAAGGTGTTTTTAAGATTTGTTTTACTTCTCATTATTCTACTCTGATTTTGATTGGTAATAAGTTCAATTAATATCCAAAGTCTAATCTGTTTTGCCTGTGACAATAATTGGTGAGTGATCTCTCCCCGCCCTTAACTCATGAGCCTTTTGTTATACTTTCTCTTCTTGGTCCAGTTGTGGAGGGGAGTGATGGAGCAGCTTTGGTGGGTACCTAGCATCCAGCCAAGGTCAACCCACCACAGTGGTGCAATTTTGGAGTAAATGCTAATAGCATGATGGGAAACCCTGAGTTATACAAAGAGAGGCTACAGATAGATTAGAGGATTGAATAGATGAGACAGAAGGACAGAAACACTAGGTATCATTTTTAGGAGTTTTCTAGTATAAAGCCAAAATGGAACTAACTTAAATGGAATTTTTATCAAGAAAGGATGGCTTATCAAAGTCAGGGAGACTCTCCACAGTAGCCAGTAAGTTGGTGATCCTCTTTTGCAAGTGTGCCAAGATCCAATTCCAAGTCTTTCAAAAAAGTCTGCCATATACCATAACTGCACTCTCATTGCCCTGGTTTCTCTCTTCTTTTCCACACAAGGCTTCTTAAAAGATTTTAGTTGCACTCCAGTGCAGAACAGAAGTCAAAATATGTGACAGCTCATATCTTTTGAATATATATTTTTCCATATATATAGATCATATATTTGCATTTCTTTCTGTATCACTAGAGACAGTGTGGAAAAAGACAAAAGTGGCTGTCTTTGGCTCAGAGACACAGCCTGTTCTCATAGGAGCCTCTGTGATACCGGGAGAACACAGCATAGCATTTTCCCTAAGAAAAGAAGCAAAAGAGGTTTGGATCTAAGGCCAGCAAAATGGCCTTCATTGCTATAAAAGCTATTATGAAATGTGTGTATGTAGGACAGGAAAGCAGGGAGGAAAACTAATGATAAACCTAGATGTATCATCAGCTTATTGGGAAGGTGCAACACTATTCTTCTCCTGGCTTTACTCTTCTGTTTTGTTCCTCCCCAGTTATTCAGTGGAAGAAAAAGAGAAACAGAGGATGAAATGCCAAGAGTCTCTTAGCAGTGGTTCAGCAGAGCTTAGATATCAGAAGATCCAAAGGAACAAAAAAAAAAAAAGACAAAAGCTTTCAGGGGAAAAAAAAAAGATATTTTTCTTAAAGCGTGAGATGGAAAATGGGAATACAGAGAAAAACTGAAATGAAACATGAAATATTTTCTCCTTGAACTCTGAAAGTTAAGTTCGCTTGATGCTTAAATTGATCTTTTTATTATTATTACCAGTGCAATTCAGTCTTTTAAAATGTTTTTGCTACCAGTCTAAGAAGCACTGCATTTGAAAGAAGCAGGTCACAGTTTGGAAACACACACTGAAAGCCAGCCTGGCGTGCGAGCTGTCAAGCTTTTGCTGAGTTCTTGCAAGTCTTCAGTTTAATGACGTACATGAAAATCAGAATGGAAACTCAAAAGTTCCTATTCTTTCAGATACTGAATCTGAAAATAAAAGTAAAAATAAAACCTGATGTAGCTATTATTTTTGATATTATAAATGTAGCCAAACAAGTTATTACTGGTTGAATGTCTGTCTACTTTTGTCTGCTATGCTGACAAGGCACTACTGGAGCATCTTGGTTTGGATAAGTACTCAAATTTAATCCAGGTTCTTAACTATCAATGTATAAGGCCTGTGCAAACCTCATAAAGTTCAACAAGGCTGAGTGCAAGGTCCTGCATGTGGTTTGGGGCAATCCCAAGCACAAATAAAGGCTGGGCACAGAATGGACTGAGACCAGCCCTGGAGAGAAGGACTTCAGGGTGTTTGTGAAAAAGAAGGTCAACATGACCCAACAGTGTGCACTCACAGACCAGAAGGCCAGCCATGTCCTGGGCTGCATCAAAAGCAGCGTGATCAGCAGGTCGAGGGAGGTGATTCTTCTCCTCTACTCTGTTGTAGTGAGACCCCACCTGGAGTGTTGTGTCCAGCTCTGGGGCCCCCAAAATAAGAAGCACACGGACCTGTTGGAGCGAGTCCAAGGGAGGCCACAAAGATTAGGTGCTGGAGAACCTCTTCTATGATCACAGGCTGAGAGGGTTGGGGTTGTTCAGCCTGGTGGAGAGAAGGCTTCTGGGAGACCTTACAACAGCCTTCCAGCATCTAAAGGGGGCCTACAAGAAAGCTGGAGAGGGACTTTTTACAAGGGCACGTAGTGATAAGACAAGGGGTAATGGTTTTAAACTGACAGAGGGTATGTTTATGTTGGGTTTTTGGGAGGAATTTTTTTCCGGTGGGGTTGGGGGGGCCTTGGACCGGTTTGCTTGGGGAGGTTTTGGGGCCCCACCCTTGGAAGTGTTCAAGGCCAGGCTGGATGGGGCTTTGAGCAACCTCATCTTGTGGAAGGTGTCCCTAGACATGGCAGTGGGGTTGGAACTAGATGATCTTTAAGGTCCCTTCCAACTCAATCTGTGATCTATGATTCCGTGTTTTTCTCTCCAGAAACATGAATATCTCCTTTGAAAGCAAAATATGATATCTATTCCCATTACGTTTCTGACATCTATGGACATATTTACCTTTTCTCGTTTGGTATCTGACAACTGTAACTTTTTATTTTAAATGTTTTTACTGTTTTAGAGACATGTCCAGAGGAAAAAAAATGTTTAAACACATATGCAAGTTACCGATAGTACTACTCTCTTCTAATATTATTTATATCTGTTACTATCCTAAAGTAGCTAATAGATAAAAATTAATTCTCATTAATAATCCCAGTGGTGATATTTCTATATGTTCATTAAATTTTTGATCACACATTTTTAGATTATAAAAAATATTAATTTTCATTAAAAAGCCATGGTTGCAAGTATTTCACTTCATATAATTAGGGCAATACATGAGGGAAAATTTGACATCTTGCCTTCAAAGTCCCAGAATTTTATTTGTTGCCAAGATAAAAAAGCACACATTTTATCATAGCACATCCTGTCACAATACCACTTGTCATGAAGCCTTTGCTACCATCCAAGACCATCAGATACTAATAGAGAAGCTAGTTTAAGATTTACCAGTTTACTGAAAAGTAAAAAACAGGCATTTTTCATGGAGAGAAAATCTTAGAGCATCTCCTCAATTGCAGAATAGGGGAGAGCTCTTTTATCAGCTTTTATAGCCTGCCTTCCCTCCCCAGTCCCTCAACATCCATCTATCCCAAGACAGAAAGATTTTGTTAATCCTTGCAAATAGGGCTGAAAAGACCCTCGAGAGATCATACAGAACATCATTCCCTCCTTCACACAGAAGCAGCTGTACCAAAACCATTCAAGAGACTTCAGATCAGAGAAATGTCTTGTGAGCATGAAAGACTTGTCTGTTTTTTCTAGCTAAATCAATTGATTTAATAAAGGAGTGACACATCTTTCTAGTCTTTTACATGCTTAGGCCATCATAGCTGTAACGACACAGCTGTTAAACCACTCCCCAAAGCTGCTTCTAGTGAAGAAGTATAGTTTCTATGAGTACCTCAGAGATTTTATTCCAGCGTTTAGCTTTCACTAAAATCAAAAAATTTTTTCCTAAGTATTTTAACCCAATTTTTCTTTACAACATATAGTTCTATCAAAATTTCTTGCCCTAGCTGACATGAACTTGAACAATAGTTTAAGTTCAACTAACTTTGCAGTTAACCCTATATTTCTAATGATTTTTTACTTCTTTCCCTTTACTCTTCTTATCTCTAGACTAAACTTTTTTTCAAATTTTTTTCTTGTAGGTGATGTTTTCTAGACATCTGATCATTCCTTTTACTCTCCCTTGGACTCTTAATTCTGTCTGCATTTCTTTCTCAAGTACCCTGCTCCTAAATGAGGTCCAAGCTAAGGACGTACCTTGGCTGAGCAGGACTAAAAGATTGCTCATGTATCATAGAAAAAACACTCCCATTTTTACACACAATTTTTACAACAGTGCAATGCTACTGACTCATGTGTAGTTTGTGATCCACCGAATTTCCACATCCTTTTCTCCTTAGCCATTACCCATGCTATATGTGAGGACATGATTTATTGTTCACTGAAAATAAACCTTTGCACAAAATCTTACAGACTCACATCCCTCTTGGTTTTCTGGAGGTTGTGACGGTCAAAAATCACTGTGAATTTGACTCGTCTTCCAGAGTGCCTGAAACCTGTTTCTGATTGGTGACCTCTGCAGGCTAAATGCCCACATGCTCTGGCCCCTCCTTTGGGATGGTCATAAAATAGGGAACAGCTCTGACAGATCCCTGTGGAGACCCAACCTGAATGATAGTCTTCTCAATATACCCCTCAAAAATCTCTATGCCTGTATCCTTTGCCCACAAAACAACCTCAGCAAATTTTGCTTCTCTATAAATGGCCTGAAACAAGAAAGCACAATGTTTGTGGAAGGATTCCTCATCAGAGGACAAGGAGAGGGAGACTTAATCTGACAAGTGCATCAGGAGTTCTCAGACATCAGAAAAACACATTTTGGAGAAGCAAATCCCTGTGAAAGACAAAGGAGGCCAAGAAGAGCTGCTTTCCAAACAATGCTGCCCAGAGTGAGAGGTGAGAGCATAATATTTGGAGTTTCAGCAAAGGAAAAAGTTCAAGAGGCTACTTAGCATCGTGACTCCCAGGGATCTGTATACTACCAAATGTAGCAAACAGTGCCCAGGAAAGCGAGACAATGACCCCAAAACTGCCACGTATTCAACTTCACTCCATCCCATCTCCAGTATTACAGCAGAGAGACAAATCCAGTAACAGTGTTTTCCTACAGTCCCAACAAGTGACAAAATTTTATTTCGTGCTAGCACAAGTTTTCAGCAAGCAAAACCTACTGAAAAGACCACTACTTAGCATCAATACTAATAAAGTTTAAGAGTAAGGAATAAATATTTAATGTATTTAGTGCATGCACAGATATCGCAGTCGAATACAGAGCAATAGCTCTGGTGCACTGGGCAATGCTGCAGTTACAAGACAGATCAAATGCATGGTTGCAAACACCATGTTCTGCAGCCCCAGCTTAATAGATTGCATCACGCAAATTATTTATGCATTGCCTGCAGATGCAGCCTTAATTCAAAACCACAGACAGTATGAACCAACCATCATGCGACAAGTATCCAGGTACAGACAAAATGTTTTGTTCGTAGATGCTCATTTTAATAGATCTTCCACTGACATAGGCTGCTAAGCGCTGCCATCTTGAACAATTTTACACCACCATCCTGCAGTTGCCCTGCCACTGCATACCAGAAGGCACCTATCAGAGTGGAAAGATAAGATTCAGAAAAAGGTTTTAAAAGGGTAAAACTGGGTTTGTCATGATTGTAGATGCCCACCTGCGCACCTGAGGGTTGCACTTGAGTGAACAGGTTCTACCTGTTGTATGCTGAAATGGTTGTATCACACATTGGCACTAGGGACTTTGGGAGTTCATAAGTATTTGGAGTTCATTTAGTTGGCATTGTTAAGCTGGCATCATTTTGTCCACCCCACTTGTGCAATCCTATAAGTCCATCCATTCAAGTTCTGCAGTTATCTGTGTCATATTTGTCATGTTGACAGCAGTACAACGTAAACAGAACTCGCTATAGAAACCTCAAAGTTCAAGGTGCGGAAGGTAAGTTGAACTAAATCCAAAATGACTGTCAAAAAAGCTCTGTGGGAGATCTGGACTGACAGAGACATATTCCTAAAGCATTTTTGTCTCAGGATGTTCATCTGGTTCCTGACTCTCAGTCAAATTCCTTGTGAAGTACCTTGAAGTTTTCACTCTTTGTGCAGACCCAGAAGTCTGCTTCCTCTTAAAAAGAGAAGCATCCACTTGGTACACTTTAGGCTGCATATTTGCTCTCATGTTCACCTCCTTCACTTTGACCTCAAAATGTTTGTAGAAACCCTGGTCTGTAGTTTTCTAGAAGCAATTTGCATAGAGGGCCAACAACAAAACAGCTTCTCTCAAAAGCAGCAGCTCCTGCTTCTGCTAGCCAAGTATGGTTGGATTTATTTATATATATATTAGCATATACCTCTGACATATAATATGACACATAAGTCACCTTCTCATATCAGCTGGTAGCTGACAGGAAATTAATTTCTGGGGCAAAAACATTTTTTTTCTTTTCACGTGTGGTTGCAGTGGTGACCCATTCTGAGCACTGGCAAGTGCCAGGCTGCTGCAGAGTTGTCCTGTCCTGATTGCCATGGCCATGTGGGGACAGTGTCCAGCACCAGTGAGCTGTCATGAACATGGCAGTTGGGCAGTAACTGTGTGGGAACATTCGCGTTGGTAAACATCCTGTTGCCTATCTCACGGTCAAACCCACTATGTCTTTGCTCTGCCTGTGCCAGGGAATCAGGCAGGCACTTCCTGCTGTCCAGGTAACCCCGTTCAAGTGGGAGCAGCCAGAGTTGAGCAAAATCTCTCTTGTGCTGCTCAGGCAGATTGGGTTAGCAGCTGATGAATTGTGGTTATCTGAGCTATAGCTTATTCCTCATGGGTAAGCCAACTTAAATTGAAAACATCACCACTCTTCAGCAATGAGTTCGTGTGTGTGGACATGAGTCAAATTAGAAGCAATGTCTGAGTTAGGACTACAGTTACTCCATGGTGAAGACAAGTCCATGTTATCCAAATTCACCCCCTTCCCGGGACTTAACTTCAGTGGTTATTCAAACATTACTGTTAAAAAAAAAGCCCTGGCTGACACTTCCTACCCAAACTTGGCAATTCCTTAAATTTTCCTCCAAAATCTGCTTTGTCCTAGCTGTCTCTGGGCACAAAGAGACACTCCCACATCCTTTACATTCCAATTGGGGCTAATTGAACTCACATGTCAGCATGAGTCAGCAGTAATTACCAGGAATATTAAGGAACGATTTGGCACTGGACCTTGATAATTCAACAGCAGAGCCCCAATGTTTAGTGGGGTATCATATTGCATCAACCCCCTTAAATACATGACAGCAAAAGCTATATATCAAGTTCTCAATCTAGTTCAACTGTATATGGGCAGTTCCTAGTAACAAAAGCATCTTTATTGTATTTTTTGATACACCTACAGAAAGGAAAATCTAGTGGAAAAATAATTTCTGACTGCTAAATCCTCCTTGCTAGAGTTTAAATTCATTTATACATTAAAACCAATGAATCAATATTAGACAGGCTGGCTGGTTTTTGTAAGCACTCGCACTGCAAACAGGGCCTAGCAATGCATTTCCTCCTTACAATTCCTGGGCAGAAATCTGAATCGATGGTAAGTTGAGGTAATAACATAACTCCCCCTCCCATGGCTCAGTTGGAATTAAAATCCTGAAACCACAACAAACTGACTTTTCCATATATGAGAGTTCATTCCCTACCACTCTTCCCCAAACACTCCCCCTCTGTACACCTTCATCCCATGGACTGTGGAACATTGTGCTTCCAGAGCTGAAGACTGGAGATGCTTATACACTAGCCTGACGCAGCCCCTAAAATCCTAGTCCTCTCCTCGAGATCGAAGAATACCCCAATGCACTTTTATGGTCAACTACGGCAAAAAAATAGGTTGTCCCAAACATATGCTGATGCAGGGACACTGTGGATGCGGCGGTGAAAAGCAAGGACTGTCTCTGCCTGGGCTCTCACAGGGGATGACGGCAGGAGCAACGGCATTAAAGTTACTACCAAAAACTTAACTGGTAACTCTTTCTGGATTTTAATATCTACAATATTTTAGGTGCTTTGTTTTTCAAGGAAATAAATTCTTGCTCTTGGTTGCAAATTAACCGAGTGTCTTGCCAGTGAATTCGATCTTGTCAGTCATTAAGTCTCTCCCTTAAATGAAATTATTTAGTCTTAGCCCTGGTTAACAACACTCTCTACGGTTCATATAGGAGAACTGTTTTATTTTATCTGCTGCAAACATATATGCATCAACATTCTTTTCAACAGATTACTTCTGAGCCCAACCAGATCATTCAGTTTTATTTAAATCCAGTCCCGGTTGCCGTTTTGAAATCTCGAACTTACAAACATCAAGCATATTCTTGGGTTTTTCTGGTTGTTTTTGTTTCTTTTTGTTGCTGTTGTTCTGGTTTAATAATCCATCTCCTAGAAGCTCACTAAATGACGTACGAGCACTATTGGTGCCCTTTTTCAGAAAATAAAGTTTTTTATTTCATATAACTTATGCTATTTGCATTATTCTTTAAGAAATACATAAAACTACAGCTTCACCCAGAGACATACAGAATTCTTGTTTACTAAACAAAGTAACGCAAAGTCAGATAAAGCACTGGAGCCCGTGCACACGCTTGTCTTTCCCTCACTGCTTTTTCGCCCTTTGGTGTGTCAGACTGAAACACAACAAGGATTTGTAGTCTCTGAACTTATAAAACACTGAAAATGATTTTCAGGGCAAGTACTGACTGACCCCAAAGCTAACCCAACCCGTTCAGTGCCAAGCGAGTGCACTTGAGGCTCGAAAGAGGCGATGTGAAACTTTATTTCACTTGTTTTCCCCTCGGAAGGTCTCTCGAGGCGTCGGTGGAAAGGATGTGGCCAAGGTGCCACGGCAGAGCCCTTCGCTGTCTCGGCTTCAGCCCTCGGGACAGCGAGGCACCCCTCGGGCATCATCCACCCGAGGGTCGGCGGACACCGGCATCTCCCGGGGCTCTCGCCTGGGAGCTGCGGACTACCACCGGCGCCCGGGTGGAAGAAATGGGGCTCGTCCTGCGCGGTTACTGTCCCACAGCCGCCGACACGGCCGGCGAGACTACCGACACCCAGGGGACAGGGTGCTGGTTTAGGGGCGAGGTGGCCGGAGCCGCCGGTCCACCGGTTCCCCCGCACAGCTGAAGCCTCAGCTGCCCACCGCGAGCTTTCGGGATGCAGCGACTTACCCCACGGTCCCCTCCACGACCCGAAGGTGCAAAGTTTCTGCGGACGAGGAGGAGAAGCCCCCGGCCGCGGCGCAGGGCGGAGGTGCGGGAACGGGCGGCGGGAACGGGCCGGAGGGCGCCGGGGGTGGGGAGGATGCTCGGGCGCCGCTTCCCTCGTGATCCAGGTGGCGGGCGGGCGGCCGAGGGACAGGGCGAGCCGCCGGCTGCCCGCTCGCACGCGATCCCAGCCCGCCGCCTCCCCCCGCCGGCGGCAGAGGGCGCTGCGGCGGCGGCACCGGCGGCACCGGAGCCCGGGGCGGGCGGCGGGCACGGGAACACCGGGATCGGCCGGACGGGACCGCGGCGATCAGCGCCCGTCCTCGCCGGTGCTGTCCGCCCGTCCGACGAGCGACGGCGGGGGCTGAGCCGGGACCCCGCTCCCCGCGGTGCGGTGCACCTGCCCGCGCCGCCGCGGAGCACGGCTATTCCGAAAAGTTGAAAGGGAAAAATATCGTGCGGGTCCTTCTCCGCCTCCGGGATGTCTGGAGCAACCTCAATCACCTCAGCGTTAGTGTCTCCAGAGGGGGCTTCCCCCTGGCCCCCGGCTTCCCCTCCTCCCTGCCGGGGTCTCTGCGCTCGTCGCCTAGCGCAGTAGCAGCTCAGCTCCTTCGGCATCACCGGTGCCTTCCGTGCATTTACCGGCTTCGCCTGGAAGCCGACTAATAGCTGGGATAGTTTTTATAACTGGTAGGGGGTTTGCTTTTTTTCCCAGAACCTTTTGCCGACGGATTTCTGGCTTGTACTGGAAGCGACGGGACCCCAGTCAAGCGGCAAGGCCTTTTGCGAGTGGTGTTAGATGCTGGAGTTTGGTAAGTATTTGAAGTGGCGCTTGCAGGGAGGGCTTAAGGAGAGGACAGAGAAAAGCAGAGCAGGCTGATGAAGAAAGTCCAAGGTAACAAAGTGAAAAACTTTGTTACCTTGCAGGGTGCCAGTCATTAGCGAGGAGATCCAAACTTTCAACTCCGAGCAGACTTCTGGGACTGGTTGCTGTGGGGAGAAACTATCTTCTGCTCCTCACACCTGGACTGCTGAGATGGCCCCTCAGATGCAGATGCACTGGCAGGTACCAGCCATCAGATAGCAGCACCTTGCACTCCCTGCCTGCATCCCAGACACAGTGCCTCAGCTTCTCAGGCCTCATCTGACTGAGATCTATATCCACAAGCAATCCTTCTGAGAAAGTCCAGTTATCAAGATACAGGTGTCAGGAATATAGAAATATATATATATACACAAGTATATTTACTTTCCTATATATATAAATAGGACAGCAAAGAACTCCACTTTTGCTAATCATAAAATAGTTTGGGTTGGAAGGGACCTTCAAAGAACTTCTAGTCCAGCCTACCTGCAATGAGCAGGGACATCTTCAACTAGATCAGGTTGTTCATCCAACCTGACCTTGAACATTTCCAGGGATGCAACATCTACCACATCTCTGGGAAACCTGTTTCAGTGTTTCACAACCCACTTTTTGTCCTTATATCTAATCTGAATGACCTAACAGCTGTTTCATCCATATGAAGTTTTGCTTTCAAGTTGCTTGTGGTACAGATTGAATGAAAATGCACTGCATGAATTTACTAGGGAAAAAGAGGAGAGGAACAGGAGTGCTAGAGAGTACATAAGCCTTCTCCTCTCCCTTTCCAGACAGCAGTCAGGAGGATGGTCCCATCTCAATGGTTGGTCTCCATGGTTGTGCACTTGTGTGGCTTCCCAGCTTTCCCAGCTGTTCAGAGCTGTCTCTCTCTGCAGTGCCCTACCATCTGACCTCATGATCGCTATTAATTCCTTGGCTTGACAGCTCTTGTCTTGGTTTTAGCAGGGAAACCACATTCTGGCAAACGGACCTACATAATAAGCTTCCATCCCTCTTTTGTCCATATTGTTTAAGGTGAAGGGAAGGCCAGACCCCAGCCCTCCTGTCCTGTGTGTAAGGATGGAAGAGCCCAGGTCATGGGAACACTATTGTTCCAGAAAAATAGAACCAGTCAGTGTTCTTGATTGCTCTATTACATCTACCCAGACAGAGCCTTGGCTATAAAAATAGATGCAATAATCCACATGGACAGTTGCAATTGTAAACGGCACTCAAAAAGCAAAACCAGAATTCATAGTTTGACACAGACATATCCCCAATCCATCAGAATGTGACATATTGGCACCGTGTCTGTGCCAAACTATGAATGTCGTTATTTACTTTTCCTCCAAATGCTATTTACGATTGTAACCTTCACTGTAAATTAGTGTATCTATTTTATATTGGGTGTTTTCTGAGTGGCTTTGGTATTGTGTGCACTTATTATATTCACAGGATTGATGTAAGTTAGACCAGTTGGGCTACAATAAATCTTCAGGGACTACAGACTGTGCTTATGCTAGGAGTATTTGCCAGCATAACTCTACCAGCAAATCCTATCTGGCAGAGGCAAGGCCTATGTTTGGGAAGAGAAATCAAAGGCCATCAACACTGAATAGCTCTCCACTAGATGGAACAATGGTGCTTGTGCTGCCAGGCCATTGACAGGGAGTGATTTACCCAGAAGAGAATTGGGGGGGTGGGGGTGGTGGAGCCCAGAAAGTTCTGGATAATGGTGAGACAGTCATGGGACAGCTATTGTTCATTACTGGTGAACTCAGTGCCTCAGAGGAGAGCCGGGGAGCTAGGAAGTGTCTTGGTGTGTGAAGACACATCAGAGATCACTGACGAGGCATGAATCGGCTCTGATTTAGAAGCAGTGTCACCACATGGCATTCAGGTCACTCTAACAAACCTTGTAGTGAGCTTGTTTGACTAGAAATGGGGCCCCAAGCTAGCATATGTCCAGCTTGGAATTTGAACTCTTTTGCACCTGTCTACACTGATACATCCAAAGATGGTGGTTCAGATGTTTAATGGGTGCCTATTCCATGTACAGCTGAATGACCCAGCCTGCAGAGAAAATATTTGTGTTGTATTCTCTTCACTCCCTGGATTTTAAATTTTGTTAAAAGTAATTGCATTTGCCAGGCAAGAATTGTTTTTCATAATCTCATGCTGCTGACTGTTTATACTTATACCAGCTATGTGCAGATCATTTTTATACACGTTAGGCTTACTGAACAACCGCCAGATAGTTCTGCTTTCCTTCTTGGATTTTAATTGCTTACTTGCCCAACATCTATTTTTAAAATGGAACTGTAAATGGAACCGTAAATTCCATCACTCAACATAGATGCAGGGGGTCAGTGCCCTCCTTACTCGTCCTTTGCTCCCTCCCGCAGGAAATGTGGAGGAATTGTTAAGGAAACTTCCCAGTTTGACCATCACTGGCAGTCACACTTATAACACTAGAGACTTCCACTTTTGGTACTGAAGATCCTCCATAGCAGACAGCTCCAGTGAGCCAACTGGAGTCCTGCTTGGCTCCCCACACACCCCGCTCACATGCAGACAGACCATGTTTCTGTACCTGGATTTACCTTAATGGAGTCTTAGACGTCAAGTTCCACGAAGCACTTCATTATCATCACAGAAACATGGCAACACTCAAGATGATCCCACCGGGGAGCCCCCAGCCCAAAGAGTCCCTCACTTTTTGTTGCCTCACAGTCTTCCCCATGCACCAGTCCCCTCCTTCCTCCTCATTCTTTGCTTCTGCACCCCTCTCTGTGTCTGTCCACCATGATCGGTCTTCATGTCCTTTGTTATCCAAAAGGTCAACAATTCCTGGCTCCTGCTGTGTCTCTCAGTGTCCGTTCACCTGGCTGGCATCATCTGTCTTCGAGTCCTTTCTTATCCTAAAGGTTGGCAGTTCATGGCCGCATGTCTCTGGGTCTCACTCAGAGCCCAATCCTCACTTCAATCCACAGCTTGCAAATCAAGCCACCTGCACAGAAGTATTCTTCATCAGAATCTGGGATCTGAGCTGTCAAGACATTTAACAGGCGCAAGCATTTAGGTTCAGGAATGCATTTAGATGTTTCACAGGACTGAAAGTAGAGCTCAGTATTTTGCAGGCCTGAGATCAAAGTTATCAGGACATACTGATTTTATATTAGCACTATGATCATCTTATATTAGCACTATGATCATCTATAGACTTACATGCACACATATATGTAGAGACATAGGCTGGAGTACAGTGCACATGGAGTAGGAGGCTAGAGATCCGTGCAGTCTCAACTGTGTTATGCGACCAGGACAGAAGGTTCTCGATAATGCTATGAGATGGCTTATAGGCCCTTCATCCACTTAGTAAATCCATGCCTGAATGGGCTTTCAAAGCAGAAACTTTGAAATATCAATCTTCTTTCTCCTCAAACTCCTTCTGCTTGATGGAAAATGTGTGTTCATTCAGTGGGCTGATTTGAACACTGAACCTAGACTCATTCACACCTTCATTTTCAAGACCGCATGTCATCAATTTCTCACATAACCCCATTTTACTTCTGGAAAAGAATTACAGACTTTAGTCTTCATCTGTCTTATGGTCAGCATTATTTCAAGCACCTACCTACTCAGAACATCCATTTTATCTCTAGTATTATAGCTTTTTGAACGTAGACGGCTTCTCTTCTGTGTCCTTTTGCTCGTTTTTTAGTATTTCCCATTATTTTTAGACTATCGGGAATGGAGGTGATTGTGTGCAGGAAACTAGCAGGGAGCTGGAAGCTAATGTAATTTTCTTTTTGATCCTTTAAATGACACACAGTATTTGAAAAAACAGACAGACATTCTTAATATTCTCATAAACACAAGCATTTCCTCATGGAGCAACACTGGTTGCTTCTTATTCTTTCCATACTGCTTTTATAAACTCTGAAAGTACAAAATGATTGAAATATATTCTGTCTCCAGATTGCCAGAGCTAGCAATTTCAAACAATTTGAAATTACCTTCTTTTCTTTGAATAGAGTGTTTAAGAACTGTCATATGCTATATCAAGGAAACAAAAAAGGCATGTAAGATGTTTGGATAACATTCTTGTTAAACTGTAATTTGTCCTCACTCTACATTTAGCTCCCAATTTAATCAAGAGATCCTAATACATGCAGAAGAAGTTAAATCGCAGCTCAAAAGAACATCTTCATGACCAGGGATTTTGTTTTGGTTTAGTTTGTTGGTTTTTTTTGTTTGTTTGCTGTCTCTCTTCTTTTTTCAAAATTTTCCATGTGGTGCTTAGCTGGTCTCGGGTACCTCTCTAAGCTTACATACTTCTAAGGATTGTGTCTATTAACCTCAGCTGACTGTGTTACATAGCAACGAAAATGTCATGGTCTGAACTACTTTTGCTCAGGTGTCCTACTCTTCAGAGGGCTGCAGATTGGTAAGGCTGTGGTGCTGATATTTCATTAAAGGCTTCCAAATGCTGCAGAGAGGGAAAGAGGAACTTTGGCTGTTGTACTGCTGCTGCTGCCTGTATGCAGGGACTGCTACTTGCTTGCTTGCTTGCTTGCTAAGCAAGAAGCTGCTGTGGGAGCTATGAGGGAAAGAAGGCTGAAACTGCAGCTCGATGCCTGGAGTAGCAATAGATCCGATGTGTCAGATAATATCGCTCTGGAAGTGACAGTGATCTCAGAATTGAAACTCAGTCACTTTTATCTTCACTTCCCTGCCGAAGGGAAACTTGACTTCGGGGGGCGTGGGAACTGGTGTCTAACACAGAAAGTGTAGATGGGTGTCTGGAGTACAGAAGCACCTTTACAAGCCACCAGAGAAAGGGAGATGAAAAAGAAAAACAAAGTGTCTTAAATGCAGAGAGCTCAGAAGATGAATGAGTGTTTATAACAAGATATTTCGTGCATCCTTCTATATCACTGTTTGTATGCTTCTGTGTGCTCCACTTCTGTTTCTAGCAATTCCCCCTACCTTTCTTACATAGGAGTCCATATGAACCTGTGAATTGCAGCAAAATGCAAGGAGAAATGTTTAGTTCACTCATATAGAGACTAGAGAAAGAAGAAAAAATGTTTAGAAATCTAAATTCTGACTCTATTTGCCCAGTGGGAGTAAGTAGAAAAAAAAGTGTAAGAAAATACTTATAACACATTCTGAGATACCAAATATGATTTGTCATATTATTCATTTATTGTAAGAGATCATACAGTCATCTAAACAGACTTGATTTCCTTAAGTATTAAAAGAGGGTGCTAAAGCAACAGTCAGAGCAGAGCTCTTAGAGGTCATTACTGCTTATAAAAATCAATAAATAACTGTATCTTGTCAGTGAAGTTTTAAGTCAGTTCATTCCATATGGTCCATCTTTCCTCAGACAAGTCAGCTGTTAAAAACAAGCAATAAATCATTCCTGTTCTTTTATTTTAATACTGCAAAGAATATTTGTTTTTATAACCAAATTGATTTAAGACTTAGTGTGGCCACAAAATATTCTAAACAGATGTCTAACTTGAAAGACACTAATATGCTTTCTTTCCCTGTAGTTACGGAAATTTGGGGTGCATGCAACCTGAAACCTAGACTTTCGTGCCCAAAGAAAAATGCTTTCAGAAAATATATATGCTATTATAAACATACTCCAGTGAATAGAAAATATGCCTGCTACACCGCTCTGCAACTGAATTAAAAGCTGTGTCATCAGAAAAGTTGTTACAATAATTAGGATTTATGTGCAGAGGAAATATCACTGTATTAATACATGGACTTCTATTTACAGCTATAGATGGCTCAGAGTAAAGAAAATTTTTATTGACACATATATGAATAATATAATTTATTGCACAGCCCATGAGCATTTATAATTGCATGTAGCACTTCCTCTGGTAAGTATACAAAATGTTTCATCCTGAGAGACACAATAACAGAGGAACACCAGATGCTTTTTCTTTAACCTTGGCCTCTGAGTTATGACAGTGTGGCAACCATATCCTCTTCAGAAAGTTGCCTCCTACCTTCCTTTGTCTGGTGCATTGACTGGTAAAGTGGGAATTGCACATTCATCAGACTATTCTGAAGCTTTTCCAGCAGAGGATTAGGACTGCTAAAGAGGCTAAAAAATCAAAGGGGACAAAACCAACCGCAGTGAAAAGTGGGATCATCCTGATCTTTTACTGAGTCCTGTATAAGACAGAGGGAGTTTCTTCTATCAGATAAGAGCTCACGGATCTGATACGAAGCTACGCCAGTCCATCTAATCCCTGCACACAACTCACTTAGACAGTGCAGGCATCAGGAGTGCATGTGACTGGCTAGAACCAATCCCACAGTGCTCCATCACTGCCTTTCTGCCCCTGTTCTACCTGCTCCCTCTCTACAGCCCCTAATGAGAAACTACTTAAGAAGGCCAAACAAGGCTATTTCCTAAAGAAGCCTCTGTCATATGAAGCAGAGTGATATGGGAACAAATGGCAGTATGTATTGTGGATGAGCAAAAAGGTGGTGATGGGCAGGGATGTCCTCAGCTTAATTCCCAGTCTTGTTGTGGAGAGCCCACTGAGATGCCTGGAGCAGCCTTAAACTGCTCCCTCCCAAGAAGCACCTGCCCATAAGCTGAGGATAGGGCACAGTTGACTTATGTTGTGAAAGGCTCAGATGCAGGGCAATTGTTTACTCATGCTCTAGATGTCCTCATGAACTTTAAAATGTCAGAACATCACTTGCCAATTGTGTATGCTTGTGTATATGCACATGATGAGGAATGGGAAGGTAGATCCGGGCACATTTTTGTATTTTCATTAAATCTAAAATGTTAACTACTGTAAACTGTAATTTGATGTCCAGTTTGAGCACCTGGACCTACCAAGTTCCTTGTGGAGTTCCTTGAGGAATAGAGGGATTGCACAACTGAATGAGAGCTCTGCAGAATTAACAGCTTCTTGCCTGTCCTATCATAAAGTATTTATCTTGGCAGGGGGTACAGTACAGTTGCTTGTTTTCTCCCAGAAAATAGTTTGACTGTAGGTATTTCATGAGCAGGACATTGTACTTACAGTACAATTATTAAGTGTTATCAAGTGTGCAAATATTATGCACTACGCTAAGAGTAAAAGCTCAAATTTAGGAAAAGGGAGAATTTGAGACAATATCACAAGCCCAATGAAGTTACTAGAGTAGACTGTTTTCCTCAGGGTTGTTACAAGAAGACAGCAACCCAACTTTTAGACCTAAAAGCACTTTGCTCCCTCAGGAAGGGGAGAACTGAGATAGGCAAATGTTGCCAGCACAATACCTGTGTCTTGGTTTTGGCTGGTATATACATTTTCTTCTTAGTACCTGGTGCAGTGTTGCATTTTGCATTTGGTATGAGAATAATGTTGATAACACACTGATGTTTTAGTTGTTGCTCAGCAGTACTTCAAGGACTTTTCAGTGCGCAAGCAAGCAGGTGCAGAAGAAACTGAAAAGGAGCACAGCCAGGACTGCTGACTCAAACTTGCTGAAGGGATATTCCATACCACTGAACATCATATTCGATGTATGAACTGGGGGCAGTTGGCCAGGAGGTGCCAATCACTACTTAGGGTTGGGGTGTGCATCCATCAATGGGTGGTGAGAAATTTATTGTGCATTCTTGTCTTTCCTGGCATTTGTTTCTCTCTATCTTTCATTATTATTACAGTCACCACTATTATTATTATTTTATCTGTTTGTTTCAATTATTAAACTGTTCTTATCTAAACCCGCAAGTTTTATGATTGTTTTATGATCCTCCTCCCCCTCCCATCAGGGATGGGAAGTGAGCAAGCAGCTGTGTGGTACTTAGCTGCTTGCTGGGGTTAAACCACAACCACCTGGTAGTGGTTTAATCCCTTACATGCTGATAGAAATAAGGTTTGGGAACATTGTGTCTTAGAAGATAGGAAGCAGTCAGAAATTTTGACAGACCCTGTCCTCATGGAGTTTGGCTGTTCACCTTTGCAAGATGCCATGTCACCTTTGTATCAACTATTATTTTTAGCAGCCATATCCCATTCAAACCTCAAGTCCCTCTTCTGCCAGGTCATCTGGCAAGTTTAATACTTTCACCTCATTCTGCTGTCATCCTTCGTCTGTCACTCTCTGATGACTCCTTTGCCTTTTCTTTACTTCAGGGACACCTTTGAGAAATCCTGAAGTTTGTCCCAGAGGTCTCCCTTTCCCTCATACAAGCCAAAAGTTTGGTCTTCCTTTATCTCAGCAAGTCAGTACATTTCTCAAACAGGCACAAAGCTGTGTTTGTCAATACAAGGCTTCATGGAGAAGTCACAGCCAAAATGTTACTCCACTGTGCCTTTTCCATCTTCACTGTGATTTATAGACCTGAGACAGTGTTTGATAACTTTACTATCAAAAAATGCTCTTCCAAGATACATACTGAAAATTCACAATCTTTTTCTGAAGTGATTTCCTTTGTGACCAAAATCCAATATGCATGTCATAGGAAACAAATCCTCAGCTATGCAGTGCTCTGCTTTCAAATGTTTCTGTGATAGGGTTCATGATGTGTTGGGATGGCCCATGAAAGCCAGGTATACAGCACTGCAGGAGAAGCAATGGCCAGGTTAGAAAGCTAAAATAGGAGAGATGTAGTGCTACAGGGATTGATTTGTTTGATTCTATAGAGTGAAGGAGGAATGAGGTGGGTTTTCCTTTAGATATTAAACTTCTAGGTATTGTGGATAACTATAAAACACATTTAATACGATTAATTAAGGAATTACCTTGGTAGACACATTAGACATTTGAGACAAATTTTGGCATCTTTTGTAAGAAGGGGATAAGTAGCATTAGCAGGTCTCATGTTGAATATCCTGAAATTGTTATCTCAAGACAATGAAGTGTTAGAGTTTTGTTGTGACAGGTCAGCTGAATTGGATGGCACTAGACCTTTACACTTGTTTCTCCAGTTCTAGCCAGTCTGGCTTTGTTCCCCTTAGGGAATCCTAAGGGAATTCTTCTGGCACTTTGGAGCTTTGAAATCAGCATACCAACCTCAGGCACAGAGCAGTTTTTACTGTCTTCTCTGAAGTGTTGCCGAGAGGGCAAGTGTTCTCAGGGGAAGGAAGCTGGCTGGTGCTGGAGCAAGAGGCAAGAGACTGGGGTGCCACCTCCATTTCTGCAAAGTCTTGTCAGGCGTCAGCTATCTGGTTCACTCTTTCAGGAGAAGTCATCAATCTTGTTTCTTGGCACTTGTCGTCTGTCATCAACTTGGCACTTGTCGTCTGTCATCGTCTGTCTGTTGGCCTTGCCTAAACGTGTGGATCTGAATGAGTGCACCATGCCAACAATTCTATCCAATTTCAGAGCTGGGAGCTGATGGAAGTCTTGCCAAGAGTGGTTTGCCTCAAGTGGTGTTGTTGGCCACTTTCAAATCCTTGATCTTTATTCTATGTTGTAAAGTCAGCCCTAAACAAGCATCTTGTGTCAATACCACCAAGGGTATCAGTTTCTGCCTTGATGCAGGACTGTCTGCATTGTCACTTTACCCCAGGTGCAGGCATCTGTTGAGTATGATGACCAGGACCAGCTGATAAACATCAGAATGATTTGCCCGGGTGTGCCTGTTGAGTCCTAGATTGTGCAACTTGGCTGTACCAGAACATTACTGTGGAACAGCACCATCTGTTCACTTTGACCCAGGAGCAGTAGCATGCTACACATTCCCCCCACCCCCACCCCAATTCTTCCCATAGAGCACACCAGCAATAGGTATTGCCATTAAAGCAAAAGGCAAATGCAGGACAGCCATAATAATAATAATGGCCAGTCTTCGCGAGCGAAGATTTGGGAAAGGTCATGAACCCTTCGAGCCTGCGCAGTGGATTTTTTAGGTGAGACCCAGCGTGCGCTGAACTGAGCCCACCCTTTAATCCTGAGGTTCATCTGCCGGGGC
>NW_016690220.1:2097488-2116199 GCF_001604755.1 Lepidothrix coronata | reverse complement strand
CCAGAAAATTTTTCGGGGAAGAGCCCCATTTTTTTCCTTTACCCCAGAAGGATTGAAGGCCCCCCATTTCCCCCCCCCCCCCCGATTTTTCCCCAAAAAACCCCCCCCAAAAGGGATTCCCCTTAAAACAAAAGGCAAATGCAGGACAGCCAACTTTACAAACAGCTGGGCAGCGCTTGCCTACAGTTCTGTGATGGCCTCTATAAATGGGGCAGGTTTGCATATCCCTCTGAAGTAAGAGATCACCTTGGGCAGTAGCTGGACTTCAGTCCTGTATTCCTAGACAGGGGCATAATCAGACAAGAGGTTGTATCTGGCTCCCTCTGTCTTCAGAGGAGTTGGAGAGCTACATCAGAATTATTGCCAAGTCACTGTGGTGTGGAAAGCTCGTCTACCATTCACCAAGACTCTGATAAAGTTTTCTTGCACTGTCTTTCCTCAAGAATTCTCTCCACATCTCCTCTATGTGCTACTTCTTGCAAATGGAAAGTCATTGTTTGCTTTTGAGTGCCAAGATGTGCAGATAAGTTTTGCTTGTTTGGGAGTAAGAAGTTCAAGACATCTAGGCATTTTGGCATGTATGCCTGGAAGTTGAATCCACTTCCTTTTACAGTTAACCATTGCATGGCAAAAAGGCTTATATATAAAAATTGGTTGGTGATGCAGAACATAATACCGTGGTCACAGACTTATACTAATGGTGAGAAGCACACAATAATGCTATTTTTGCAAATTTGTTGTTAGTTTTGAACATTTAGAAGTTTTGCTTATGTTGTTCTTCAGCTGCGCTCTTGAGAGGCTCATGCTGTATCTTTAAGGACACGAAATCCTGTGCAAACTCTGATTTTATTTTAGGTTCTTAGTGAAAGAAGCTAATATTAGGGGAAAATCATGCTAAGTGGTTATAATATTGTCACAGTAACTTGTGATTTCCATGTATTCTAAGCAATTGAACCAAGAGAAATAGATTTCTGACTAACAGGTAAAATGATATGTTGCATCCCACTTCCCTCTTCCTCTCCTACTCCGGCATGATCTGCTAATGTTATTCACATTCTTGTAACTTTTGAGGACAGATATAGTTAGGGAGGGATAGTGAACGATGCTGCCTTTAATCTTCATTCTAGTCTTTGTCTTATAAAACTATTCTGTGGAACTCTTGGGGAAAATATGCTCCCAGAAATGTCAGTATAGTCATTTGAGCAATCCCATTTGAGATTCCTGTTTTATTACCAATTTATATTTGTATATATATTAATATATATAAGTAAGTATATATATATAATGTAAATACTAGAGAGAACTCCAATCTCCTAAACAACTTTTTACCCACTTTTGAAAGGAGAAACTGATACCCCTTGTACACATCTATAAGTTGTTCCTCTACAGGTACTCCAGCTAGGACCATCTCTTTATCCCCTTTTCTTTCCGTATTAACTGATCAAGGAAAGGAAACCATCCATGTCCTCTCTCTTTTGCACTGTTTTTTGTGGGAAATCATGGTCTCCGGTGGGGAGACAGACATAGAAGGCACATAACTATCAAAACCTCAAAGACAGAAGTAGGAATGCTCTATAGATCTGAAAAGGGCAATTCATGGTTGTGTAATTTCATGTGTCACATTTGTTTTGTTCAGCTGTGAATGCTGGTGAAGAGACAGCTTCATTCCACACTCGAACCTTCTCTGCTGCAGATGAAAGTGTGCGGCCACCTCCTAAAGTCCTGGTCCCTAACATGCGTTACTTGTGACTGTAGATGGTACCTGCTGTTCTTAAAACTCACCGTCTTTCTTCTTTCCTGGGCAGGCAGGGAAAAGAAGAATTAAAGCAGTGAAAACTTGGAAAAGAATAAGGGAGAACGGGTTGGAAAGAAAGTGGTCAAAGCTGTTTAGAGGACAAGTGATTAGAGCCGTTTCTTTTAAGGCTGTACTTAATCACTATATAACATATATATAACATATATTACATAGCCCAGAAACAGCTTGGCTATTTTGCTGACAAGGGTATGTCTGTTTTGGAAGGGCACATCTACTCCATACAAGTGGGGTGAAGGGTCTAACGAGATTATTCTCTCTAGATCAAATCCCTGCACTGAGACACTACCAGTTGTATGCAGACCACGGGCAGATGACAAACTGACAGTGAGGTTCCAGAAGGTCCTTCGGTATCCTGTTCAAGTGCTTCAATAACCAATTAAAAACTTTCCCATTATTGTTTTCTGCAAAGCAAGTCCATTTATTCTGATCCTTTTCTCAGTGAAAGCTAATAATATGTAATTACCATTCCATTCTAACATGTAGGACTTCATAAGTTCCTTCTAGAAAAGAAAGAAAAGCAGAAAAAAGCAGTCGTCTTCTGTCTTTTTCCAGACATCACTATTTCTAAAACTCTGATCGTTCTTGCTGCCCTACTCGGATTCACTTTTGGGAGTCTTTTTTACTTGAAGTATTGAGTTTAAAACTAGGCATAACTTCAGTTCTTTAGTAGCCTTTTGTCTGAAACCAGCACTCTCATTTGGCCTGTTCTAGATACGCTAGATGATGCTTGCCCAGCATGGCTCAGTTTTTCCGTGGAGAGGTAGGTAAAACAGGAGCAACAAAGCAATTTGCTTATGTTTCCCTGGATAAAATATGGGGTGGGCAACAAGAAGATTCCAAAAACCTAATCAATACAGAAATTATTGCTTGTATCTATCTTTAACAAAGAGTTATAAAGTTATCCAGTGGATACCTTGCAGACTTCTAAAACATCCAGTTTTGCTATGCTCAAATCTTTGGAGAGAGGGAAAAGTACATGTTTGTCTCAAACCAGAACTCAGCTCTGCATCTCACTTCTCCTTCTTCAAAGGTTATAGAGACCTTTTGAGAATAACATAACCATGATTTTTTTTTCCATAAAAAGACTCTTCAGGATAAGACACAACACCTTCAGAATCAGACAGCCCCAAGCTGCTCATTTCTCTGTGTTAATTCCTGTTCATTCCTTATATTAGGGGCTAACACAGCGAAGAGTTGACAAGATTAATTAAAACAGCCTGGCAAAGCTGTTTAGGGTAGGGGACCTACACTAGAATACCCTTAGCCATATTTGAATGAAGAGCTTTGCAGATTGTGTCAGTGGCAGCCGTCATGGTCAGGAAATTTTCTTGCCTTAGCAGTGCCAGCCTTGTGCAATAACATTCCCCATAGCTTTAAGGATGACAAGTCTCAGCAGGAAGAAAAAATGAAGCAATGGTAATTTCTAGTTGTGTTCTGCAGCAATCTGGAAGCTTTCCACCTTCAAGACTTCATTTCCCATTATGGAGAAAGACTGTGGCTGGAACTGGCACTTCTCAATACTACCACTGTTAATCTTAACTTCACTAATGATGTTTGGGTGGGGGGGAGCAGGAGAGGGACATATTCACTGTGCAAAAGGTGGACCTGTAAGACTTCTACTATATTCTTGTCTCCTGTTTTCAAAATGGACCTACAGCATGAGATCTGTCTCTGGGCAGTTTGCAAAAACACACATTAATCAACTATTGAAACCTGCAGACTTCTACTAGCTTCTTTAAGTGTGTCTTGCTCCTCAGCTGACCTCTAACTTCTTCAGGTATTTTGGTGTTTTTCCTCTACTTCATGTGCCGTCTTTCCTAAACTCTTCACAAATGCTTATGCCATATAGAAATGGAAGTCTTGTGTAGCAAAGAGCTCTTTCACCTTCTAGTAGCTGACTTATTTCTTGTGATCATTTGTGGAGTAAGGACAGATGGCTCAGATCTTTGCCTACGAAAAGGAGTGGACTGTTCCTCTGCTAGTCCCAACGAAGGTCTCTTCCCATTGCAGTGAGAAAAAGAAAAGAGGAATCACCCCAAGCAGTCCCTCTTGCATGCCAACTGGAATGCTGTTGTTTCTGAGTCACCCACCGCTAGGGCTTTGAGTACTCTCTTCGCATGTCTCTTATGTACTAGTCCAGCCCTGACAGACAGTGTGGGAAGAATGTAAGTGGTGTCATTCCAGAAGTCATCCCCTGCTGTCCTCAAAGCCAGAGGAGAGGGTCTGAGGCATGACTGTGTTGCTATTCATCTCTACTGGGCCTCCTTAGTTCCAGGCTTCAGGCTTGTCTCATGGGGGCAGGAAGAACAAGGCATCTGCTACAAGCCACTTGCCAGCAAAACTTCTATGCACCAAAGATTAATTTTCTGAATCAGCTCTTTATTCTTTTCCAGTGTAGCATTTGGGTTAAAACCAAATATTTTAAAAGCACAAATGGATCATCATCACACCTTTTTGATCGTATCTAATGCCCAATCATACATGCTCTGGACTAAGTGCTGAAGTTAGCTTTGCCAGCTTTTCAATCCAGTGTTTCTTTGGTTATATTTAGATAATAAAGAGTATCTTATATAGCAAGGGAATGAAGACATATATGAAAAAAAGGAAGAATCTTATCATAGTATATAATTACCTGAAAGAGGGTTGCAAAGAATAGCCTGGCACTGTTCATTGGTATCCAGTGTCAATGAACAGTGGCCAGAGGCAATGGGCCAGAGGCAATGGGCACACCCTGAAACACAGGAGGTTCCCTCTGAACATCAAGAAACACTTCATTACAGTAAAGGTGACAGAGCACTGGCACAGTCTGCCCAAGAAGGTTGTGGCATGTACCTCCTTAGAGATATTCAGGAGCCATCTGAAAATAGTCCTGCGTAACAGTGCCTAGGTGACCCTGCTTGTTCAGGGGCCTTGGCTCAGATGACCTCCAGAGGTCATCTTCCCAGCTCAACCTTTCTGTGATCTGTTGTGATCTGTGATTCTGTGAAAAAGACAAAATAAAATTTATTTGAAAATTAGAATACTCTCTCAGTCTAGGTCAAATGTTTCTGTCACTACAATAAATTACTGGCAGAATCACAGTTTTCAAGTGTGTTTTTATTTCAGTTGAGTATAGCTTGGTATCCCCTAAGGAATGTTTTGCTCAGAAAGAATTAGATACTAATTAACTTCCTGTCAAAATACAGAAATTCTACCAATTTTGTATCTGTTTTTTCTGGACCTTCTTCAGTCACACAGAACTTTACTCCATGAGAAGGGACAAACTGATTCTTTGATGAGTCAGCCTGCTTGTTTTTCTCTCCAAGTTCAAAGTCAATGAATCCTGGCTTTCTTATTACTCAGAAGGAATGGAAATGCGGAGACAGAGATATGTAGGGTATTCCTGTGACAAGTGCGTCAGTATTTCCCTTAGTACATTTCTCCTGTGGTTTTTGTGGTATCCAATATGATACACACCATTCTCATTGCTGAGTGCATTCAGTTCATCTGATGCCTGATGTCTGTCTCTTGTTTATTAGTTGCACTGTTGACACACTCCATAAACTTAAAAGCAAGGAATTTATCATGAAAACATACATGTTACCAAGAGTAATTCTGTGTACAGTGGTCAAAGAGTCAAATATCCTCAGTGGTTTTGTTTGCAATTGCTTTGCTGATGTATCAAAAAGGGTGGAAAAGAGAGTGGAGTCTGGTGGTATTCCGGACACGAGTCCTTCACAATCCTTCCTCCAGGAATCACCCCAAGTTCCCAGTACAAAGGAGGAACCCTTTGACTGTGTCTGTAGATTTGATACATCTGTGTATCTGACAAACCTCTCAGGTGCAGAAATTGGTATCAGGCTTGTGGGACAGACAAAAATGATGTCAGGAAAAAACATATGAAGTCAGTCATTTCAGAACTGTACATTGGGGATGCCAATGGAGCAGTGAAGCTACAGTGATATCTGGTGGAAAGGAGGATAATGGGGACAATCCTCTGGGATATATTGTTTATGCAGGTTTTGAACATGCTGTCCCCAGTTTTCTTGGTGGCATGAGAAGTGTCCTTATGCTTCCTGCTTAGACAAGGGGTATGTTCTTTGGGTGAGGGTACCGATATATGCCAAGAGAGGAAGGGCAGAGCAGAGCTGGTTTGGACCTGCTTCTAGTGGTCCTGGCTATAACATTTCTAAGAAAGAGCTGACCTATCATTAGCATTAGCATTTTAATGAAGCACAGAGCTCAGGCTCACAGATCCTGCAGGACCTCTGACTGTTTGCACGGACTATGTTTCACACATCTGTGGGTCTCAGGAAGGCTTGTCATCTTGGGCACAATGTCAGAATTAGAACACCTCTGGGTACTTATGAGGGCCTGCACATTGACAAGTAAGCTTCCTGGACAGCGAGGGACTTGGGAGCAGGAGGGAGAAACACTGACCCAGAGCTAATGGACTCTGAACGGACCTGGCTCTGCCACCAGGCATCTGCATCTCGTATACTCACCATCATGTTTCAGCAGTAGAACATTTTTCTGAAGCTACTAAATGTTGTGAGACAAAAGTCAACCCAGCCTCTCTCCCCACCTCTTACCTTCCTTATCTCCTCTACTGATTGCTGCATTGCCCATAGTTCCCTAGTCCTGCTATCACAGTAACCCCAAGGTAGTTCACATCCAGGAGGTGCTACGTGCCGTCTGCGTGGTTGAGCAGTGAGCTAATAAGCCTTTCTGGATTCCAGAGCACTAGGTATTGGCACAGGATGCTCAGAAAACATTGAAACTTCGCCAAAGGCAATGAGCCTACATAGACTTAAGCTTATAGATGTTCATATATTCAACTTAACATAGCCCAGAAACAGCTTGGCTATTTTGCTGACAAGGGTAATGCAAAATTGGTGAAAAGCACTAAACTGGCTAGCAGGAAAACTCCAGACTTATCCAGACAGACAGCGGTCTTTAGTTTACATTCTACTTCTTCAGTAATACAATAAATATCAAGTAACTCTTCTGGAACTTGAGATAGAGATCTGTCGCATTTTTCAGTCTTGGCATTAATTCTCTTTATTAAAAACAAAAATTGGGGAAAGAGGGACAGTTGAAACCAGAAAACTTGTCATAGATGGTTCTTCTGTTAGTGTGAAGGAAACTGATAATATCTCTAGTTTGACTTCACGTAGTTTGTGCAAGTGCTTGAATAGCAATAGTCCACAGGTTACTCTTTTCTGCAGATTGCAGTCTTCTGATTTTCCCCAAAGTGACTAGAAGCAGAGAACAGTTTATTATTCATTCAGTTTACTTTGCTATAGAGTACATAGCTTACTATTTATTCCTTGAATAGTCTTGCTCATGTTTAGAAAATTCCTTTATATTTTTGTATATTATAAATGTATTGGAACACAAAAACTATTTCTGTGGTTAGTTTATGTCCTCTGCAGGTTTGACCATGACATTTTAAATGAGATCTCAGTAGCCAAAGACCACAGAAGGGGCTCACAAGTGAGGGGGATGAGCCCCTCCCCGGCTTCTTTCCTCTGACAGAAAGGCTGCGTGAGCTGCCGACTGGAGTGTGGTGCATCTCAGTTGATGACTGTTTGTAGCTTTTGGATTACATCTATCCGATGAAAATAAGGGTCTGTGGGACTATATTTGTATTCAGTGATAGAAGGCCAAGGGAAGTATGCCTGTGAGGCTTTGATGCCTGAGATGAAGGAGCCCCGGACAGGCGAGATGGGAGTGAGAGGGAGGAAAAACCAAAATAAAATATGTCTTTCTTTTGCTATAGGGACTAGATGTGGATACTGTTCAGCATTCAGATAATAGATTTGTGTCACTCTTGGATGTATAATGTCTCCAAAAAGTTCAAGAGGCTGGGGAGGCAGAAAGGGGAGTAGGCTGCAGTGGCTGGGGTGGGTAGCAGAGCCGTGACCTGCATGCAGCTGGCAGTAGGCAGCAGTGCCAGTGACTGCTCTGCCAGTCAGTGCTGAGGCCACTGCCTGGAGAAGGGACGCTGATGGAGCCTAAATACTAACTCCCAGCTCACCGGGACACATCCAGTCCGAAATGACAAGCTGGGAGCAGGGTGCAGCTACTAGCTGAGGCAGCTGCCAGTGGCTGTCTTACCAACCATGCAGTGTTGAAAGTCAGATTCAGTCATGATGATTGCCTGGATGGCTATTTCTCCAAATAGTTAATCAGGTTTTCCAAGTTTATATGTTTTTGCAATTTTCACTCTTCCTTGGCTTCTCTATTTCGGTTAAAAAATGTGTAGTCTAGAGCCCTTTTGTTTAACTCTCAGCTTGGGAGCAGGAAAAAGTTACTCATAGCTGAGCTCTCTGCATATAATTTAATTTCTCTGATCTACGAACAGTGATTTAAACTGGTGCTGTTCAGGACATCTGTAGCAAAAGCACCTAGAAGCTGAATTGGCAGGTACAGGTACATTTTCTGTGAATACAAAAACCAAATATGAATGCTATCAAGAACGAGGAACTTCAGTTATTCTATGTGCACTTCAGTGTTATCTGTGCTGATCATTGTCCCCAGCATTTGGTTGTCTTTGTTTTCATTTTCACATGAACACAGTGATGGTGCTTTTAGACTGAGGTATTTCAGGCACTGTGTTACGCAATTTGCTCTTAAACAGCTGAGACATGGGTGCCTATCTGTCTATGACAAGGATTAGTTTATTGCTTATTTAATAGAGATCTTGAAAACTTGTTTATAACTGTTTACATACAATTTTTTCAACAATTCGGATTGCCTAAGGCTAAGACATGTTCCCTGTGCTTATGTGCACTGCATAACCCCCATGTGGCCTCAGGCAAATGGAGTGGTTAAAAGATTTATGCACTGTGTGGATAAACAAAATCTGGAAGAATTTCCCTGAGGCTTTGCCTGGATTGGCAAAATGGTGTGATTTTAAAACATGATAGTTAGTACCTGGCATTTCTCATATATGCTGGCTTGATAAGGAAAAACCTGTATGAGACAACCAGGGTTTTTTAAGAAGCCCTACTCAGGCATAGCAGATGTTCACAGCTTGCCCTGTCTAACTAACTTTTTATAGTACAGCAACAACTATCACTGAAATATGACCCTTTTTCTTAGCGTAGGCATAACCTGGCAAAAAAATATCTTGAAGATTTTCAAGAATTCCCCTGACCAGTCCATGCAATGAACATGCTTGACAGGTGGAGATTTAGGGAATTTCTCTTTCTGGGTACCGGGCAAAGAGGAGGCTGCCAAAATCTTCTGCAGGTTAGGATTTTGCCCTGACCCCTGTGGAGGATTTCCTGGAGCCCAGTATCAGTGGGAACACTTCCACAGGGTGAAAAATTGGAGGACTTCACCTGCAATGTGTTTCCCTTGTTCTGGTTTTGTGTTAAACCCACGAAAGCCTAGAATTTAGTGGAGTGGGAGCAGCCAAAGCATTTGGAAAGCCTTGTTCACTCTCACTCGGCTTGAAAGCAAAGTACAGCGAGCTATATATAGGCTGTGTGTATGCAATGCTGATTTCTCTAGGGAAGTGATTGATTTTCTTTCCATATAAACCAGTCACTTGCCGGCTTAGGCAGAAACGAAAGAAAGATGCTGGCTTGGCTTCCAGCACCGGAGAGGAAATTAATTTTAAAACAGCCCCGTCCGTGACACCAGCACCGCCGTCCCTCCCGCACCATCTCGCTCCTGCTTTCTCCGGGGGCAGCTCGGTGGGTGCCGACGGTGCCCGGGATGGTCGCGGGCAGGATTCCCCCATCTCCCGGCGGCGGATCCGGGAGCGGCTGGCAAGGAGCAGGTTTCCCGCTCAGGAGTTGCAGCCGCCCGGCTGTTCCCGGGAGACTGACCGTCCCAAGGACCCTCCTGCTGCTCGAGGCGGGGCAGCGTTCCCGCCGGGAGATCGGCGGCAGCCCCGGCCCGCGGGTGCCACCCGCTGGAAGGAGCGGGCAGGGCCCGGGCCGGGGTGCACCGCGGGTCCCGTCCCTCTGCAGGTCCCCTGAGCCCGGCGTTTCGCCTTCTGCCACCTGCTGCTTCTGGATCGACTCCGTAACTCAGTTATCGCATCCACCTGATCTCAGAGGGACGGCATCGGAACGAGGAGCAGCCCCCAGTTACCTGCGAGGCGTTTCTCGCTGCTGTTCGGCTGCCCCTCACTTCCCACTCTCGGGATTACTCTGCTAGAGCACCTTTCGAGGAGCACAGTGCTGGGACTTTTGCACGTTTTAATGAAAAAAACCCCAACCCTTCAAACTTGATCTTTCCCTCTAGCAAACATCTGACGTTATCTTTTTGTGAGGTTCTTTGTCATCCTCGTACGACAAACCAACTATCACCCGTAAATCATTATCTTGCTGTTTCCAAATACATGAAGTACTATTAATTTTAATATTTGCTTTTTCTGTATCAAAACCAGTTTACCATTCACATACAGTAACAGGAATATATAGTTTAAATTTTCAAGTGGTTTTGTTCTCTGTCTTGTACATCTCAGAAACTCTTTTAGGTCTGTGTTTAGGTCTGCTGGTCAAGACTTCTTTTCCCACTGTGTTTAGCTTTATTTATTACTATTGAATGTCATTAGCTTCTTGTCTATATTTACTATCTATTTTCATTTCCTTCTCTTTTATAAATAATACCCTTACTGTCAACAGGTACATCTATTTCCCCTTTGAAGTAGACTCTGCTTGTGTGGTTTTCATCACTTTACCTCCAAGAATATGAAGTGTGAACACTTCCCAGCTCGTCTGATTTAGAAACTAAAGAGGTATGGTGGCGGCATGGTAGTGATTGCCACTTCAGGGAACCAGCTAGGTTTGTAATCATTTGTCATATGAGATCCTTCAATCCATGGCTTTAACTTTTTCATAGTACAGTCAAATTAGCTGAAAAAAGAATCCTGATTATGGTATACTGTACTGAATCCTGTAGATTCGATTACAGGGGAAAACTGTTGAGTTTGACAGTGTAATCAGCCACAAACCCACCTACTTCTGATCAGGAATCAAAAGGGGTAAGATAAAGGTTGTAGACAGAAGCCTTCAGACCTGTCTTTTGCTGTCCTGTGTTCACATTCTGGAAATCTTCAGTAAGATGAAATGATTTGAGGAGCACCCTGCTGGCCAAAAGCAATCATCTAGCACAAAGTTGTTTTTAACTCAGTGGAACTATTCTTTCCCATTGAAAATGAGTTAGCAAATATATAGAGCAACCTTATTTTTAAGTGAAGTGTGTCCCCTTGAAAAGTATAAAAGTGTAGTTACGTCTCTACTTTTATATATAATTATGCTACCCTTTCTCTTTTCTTTCAGATCTCATGACAGTATTTGCTCTCTTCTTATCAAATGTACTGGTAGAGAGTTGCTGATATTTTTCTGTATTAGTTAAAAAACAACTTTGTATTGATGTGAGAGAAACTGACTGAATGAACTATTCTAACCCTTATCTTATTTGAACCAGTCTTAAGACCTGTGAGATCCTAACTCAAGGTTCTACATGGAGAGATAGGGCAGCAAGCTAAAATAGCAGAAATTGGCTTCAGAGCTAATAAAGGAAGGTATTTATTCACTCTACTTGTATTTCAGCCTCGGAACACATGCTTACTGATAGTTTACATAGGTTCAGAAATATCTTGGACAGATTTCAAGAAAAGTCTGTTAAAGATCATTATATGCAAAGATTCCACTACAGTCTCATGGAGTATCTGCCTCATGGAACAGTACATGCTATGAAAACATTGTACAAACTTACATTTATTTTTACTTTCTGCTGAACAGATGCTACTAGTCTTTTTTGTAGGGAGGATACTGGATTAGATGGAGCTGTGGCCTGATCCAGAATGGCTCTTGCGTTGCCTTATATGCACGAATCCAACTGTCTCTAAGGCTGTGTCCCAGTTTCTCTAGATATCGTAATACTCACTACCAAGTTCTACATGTAGCATACATGAGACACCACTGGGAAATTATTCCATATCAGTGTGGCTTTCAGCACATTTGGTCTACACAGAAAAACCTAGGGAAGCAGGTTGTCCTTATTCACTTGTAGCTCTCCCCCCCCTCTCCCTGCTCTCCCTCTCCTCTCCTCGCTCCTTAGGACTCAGCCTTGTGGGTTTTCAAACCTCACTATTCATTTTGCTGCTCATGAGTGAGACAGACTTTCACTTTCTTGGATGCATCACAGCATGGTTTAGTTTCCAGAATTTCAATGTAGGCTTTGAACTGATATCATTAAGGTGCTCTTAATATAAATCCAATTATTTTTATTGCCCATCAGTGCCTGACACAGGCTGCCCAGAAGCAAACTGCTAGTGCTTAACTCAGCTTCAAACCTGATTTGCCAATAGGCCTACAGCCTGAACATTTGAGAGGAACTTATGACTGTATCAGCATCTAATCAACCCACATATAAAGTTCTGTGGTGCATATGTGCAACAGGCCTCAGAAATAGCATTTTCTCCCACAAAATTTGATAGTGCAACTAGAAAAGCTTCTCTGTTCCATGGAGTTGAGTGTTTAGTTTAAGAGACAGAAATAGCACAGTTATGTGTAAATTAATTGACAATATTTGAAAACAACTCTGAAAGAATGAAGACTAGAAATCTTGTCTAATTAATATGTAACAATAGTCAATGATTTATTGCCTTTTCTATGAATATACAGTTTCTATTAGCAATATTTAGATATGTTTTCTCAGAAGTCCATAATTATTTATGTTTAATTATTTATGATTAAACATTTTACAAGAAACAAGGCACTAAAATGTACAGTTAGTCATCCTTATTACATACACTGTGAGTTTCAGTAATTCCCCTCGTTTAGACAATTATTGAATCTCTTCCCCCAGTAGTACTTTTTGTTGCATTTCCTACATCTCCAGCCATTAGAAAGTATACATTTTAGGGCCCTACTTTTGTCTCCTTTTACTCGATGTTTCTGTAGGAAAAACAAAGAATTTGCTATGAAAATTAGCTACACAATAAAGATAATGAAAACTCAATTTCTCACATTTCTAAGGACTCAAACATACTATGAGGTTTTTAGAGATTCAAATTGTAATATGGGTATTCTTTATTAAATAAAAACAACAGCACAAAAAAGATTTGTTTAAAGGTGTGGTTTCAGAAGCTACTTCCGTGCAGGGCAGAACCAGATTTGGTGGAGTTTGAGGCACTAAAATACTAAATCAACACTTTATAACAGGTGAGATGACTGAGCTGACACCATGCTAGGAAAATCAGATTAGCCTAGTGGCTGCCACTTAGCTAAAAAGGGGATCTTAAATAATGTATAGTTTTCAGTGTAATTTAAAAAGCAAACACCAGAAATTATTACTAATAAAAGGCAGAGACCACAAGAAATACCATCTAATACTCCATTAACATATTTAGTATCAGGAGTGTATACATTTCCAAGTATCTTATGACAAATAGCCCAGCACTTAAATGTTCATTCTGTTTTAGATCCTCACCAACTCTAAGCACAAACACAGCACAGTGTAATTTTACATATTGTTAAAATACAACAGAATCTAATGTCACATAATAAATACAACACAGTGTAAAGAAACAGTGGTTTCCTAATTATTTGACCACTTATACAAAAATGACAATGAGGAGTGCCCAGATTCAAGTTTCTCCTTGAGGTTCTCAAGCTCCTGTGCTGGCATCACTTTAGAGGTCTGGTTTTCAGTGCCTCTGCAGTGATCCTGAACCTTCTGAACACATAAGGAAAGATGTCTTTCAGAGATTTTCAGAGGATCCTCACAGTCACCTTGACCAAAGCAATTCAGGTGCAATTTCAGCACTGATGGAATATACATGCAAAACAGGAAAAGATTCTGCAGGATAACAAAAAGTGATGGTGGAGGGAGAACTTCACAGAACAACTCAAATAATACCCTGGGTCAGCACCAAATTAAAGTGAAAGTTTCTTTTTTCTCTTGGAAAGATAAGACCTCAAAACATGGCTAACATGATGTACCGCCACAAGATGGTAGTACTAGCAGAGATGGCAATAACACATTTGGAAACATATTATCTCCTAAAGCATTTCCACTTCTTAGGTATTGTAAAAATAATTCTGTTAAACTGCATGATTTCTTGGAAAAGAGAGGTTCTTACTCAGCAACATAAGTCACTCAAATATCCAGGTTTACAGCAAACGTTGTAAATACAGGAGTGCTGCTGGATGGTAGTTGGCAGTAAAGCAGCTTATACATCTTGTGGCTGAAAGTTCAAAAATGCAACCCCAAAAAGAAAGGCGTGATTAGGACTATGCCTTCTAGTTCTATGGGAAGCAGAGCAGACTGGAATTTCTCTGTATTTGCATTGATGGATTATCAGAACTTTTTTTTTTTAGATACTGCTCTAAAATCTCATAACATCTGCATCTTGAGAAGATGAAGATCAAGTCTGTCATTATTTAATCCTTGATTCTTCAAAAAAGAAAAAAAAGGTGAAAATACAAAATATTAAAAAAAGATATTTTTCATTTGGTTGAATTTATGTATATATCTAAGTGGGGATGGATTAGCACAGTTGGCTTTACTTTTTTTTTTTTTATTTAAGAATGAGAACTAATTTGATGGAAGTAAAGATTTTACAAGGAAGAAAGGTGAGAACATACCTGCATGATATACCAACCATATCAGTTAACAAAATCCTTACAGAAAACTGCTTCTGTCAGTTTAACACACTGAAGTTGCGGTTATTTATTGTTCTTGGTAGTTGAACACTGACAGGGCTTAAGCTGTCACATGATTTGGAAGATTTTAATGTACAACAATTTAAAAAATCGATTGCTTACCACCCAAAGCCATTTTTACAGATCACTAAAGTAACCCGCTGCTGTTACTATGTCCTTACTTGTGTTTTAAGTTGTGAGAGGATGTGGGCTTAAGTTTGCTGTGCCGTGGGACTCATGTCCATGCTGTGCGTAAGAGAAAGGTTTAGGTTTAAGCCAGTCTTTTCCCATGTCTGATTTTCCCAGCCCCTTGACAGCGCACTTCTGCTGGATTTACAGAAGTAGAGTTGGTAGCTATGGCATTTGGACCAGAGTGAGAGCAGACATCGATACTTATCTACCAAGCCCATGACACCATGTAAAGGAATGTGTTGGCTTCAGTGGGATTGTGGAAGTATAAATTAGAAGCATGTTATTTATTTATCAGTCTACAAGAGGAGTAAGAGCAAGATTTACCCCAGAAGACGGTGTTTTAATTGGCTGAGATAAAGCACTGTTATGATCATTTATGATTATACCTCTAAATTTGCCACTTTATCAGTGTTACAAGGCACATCAGTGACACATTAAGCAATGATGTTTGTTCCTGCTGGCTAAAGCTCCTTACTTTTTATTCAAATACATCCACCGTCACTGATTTGGTAATTGGAAAAGATGCCAGACAATTTGAGATTGTAAGCACCTTGCCACAGTTCAGCTGGCACCACCACATGGCTAAGTATATCTCAGTAGGACTATTGCATTCAAGGATAACAGAATAAAATCAGTATGGGAAGCCTTCATATGCTATCAGTCATCAATGAAGTGCAACAAAAAGCCCAGTCTAGTCTCAGAGCCCTCATGTAAGCCAGCAATTGAAAGCAAATTGAGTGCATTTTGGAAACCAGTGTTGCTTTATTTGGCAAGGACTTCTCATTACGCCTCATTTTAGATGGAAAGTTGGAGGTAAGGCAATATTTGGGTTGGACATTGTTGCTCCCTAAGCAGAGGTTGAACCTCTCTAATAGGTCAGCACTGATAACTCCTAGTCTGCCAAAATTTATGCCCTGGTTTAAATACTAAATCCATCAAATCACCTCCCTAATTTGTACTTTTCAGAGTCTCGGCATTTACAAGATCTTTTTCAGATAAATGGAAATTATCTTGTGTGTGTCAACTCAGATTTCGTACAGTCCACGGGATTGGAATTCAAAAGTTATAAAGCCACGTAGTTCATTGGGTTGAAGGACCGGTCAGTGGGAACAGAGGTGTCGAATAGAACAAAATAATTTTTAGCAAAGTTTTGGTGAGATTAATAGGTCAAAATTTCAAAACTCCACAATTAAACAGAAGCAGGATTTTCCCCCCCATATTATAGTGTGACACAGAATGTGCGGCAGGAACTTATATGGATGATTCAGCTGGTCCATTTGTGGCTTAGTACATAATTTCAGAACATAATTCTAAAAAAAGAAGAGGGATTTGTACATGACCAAATAATGAGCAGAGCTTGAGCATCTTGTATGTCAACCTGTTAGTGCCAATAAATAATAAATTACTACTAAATTGGTGTATAATTCCAGTTTCAGATTCAGGGCTATCCAAAAGCAGCTGAGAAGAAATATCTGAAGATTTGTAGAATACAATCAATCTCAAGTTGTGCTGAATACAAACCTACTTCTACTCTCTTGCCAAACCAATTTGATTAATGACGTACTCTAACAATTGGTTAGAGACTGAAGCACACAACTATTCTGAAGCTGGACTGAACAACAAAAGAAAAACAAACAATCTCAATCAACATTTAAAAAAGTTCACCTAAATTAAATAAGAAAAAAATCTACAAATCTATTTTGCTTTATTTCTTTTAAATTAGAGAGTTATCTCCCTAAATATATATATGTGTGTGTAGTGTAGGCTTTGTATCTAGCTAGCTCTTCAGCAAGAAGGCAACAGACTGTTTCTAGCTATTTTGACTGCTTAATTCATTTTTTCCCCTTTTGTTTTTGTCCCGTGGCTGTTTTGACAGATTAGAAGACTTGGCAAAAATATTTCTTATTCTTAGAGAGGTTAACCGTCTGGTGAGATCCATCCACACACCCTCCTGACTATAACAGTTTCATGACCCACCACTACGTGGTGGATAACCTTTTCCTTTTTCTTGCTCTATAACCTATGTCATTTGGCAGACTACATGCTGGACAGATTTCATGTGCCTTTCCACAGTGCATAGCATGCGTGTCTGGATAATGTAGTCTCGGAAAATTGTTCAACTTCAGTTTAGTAAAGAGTGAGGTCTAATAACCCTGGCAGGATTCCTATTTGAAAGTGGCTACTTTTCTTATTGTCAGGCACTTGGAGCTGTGAATTCTATGATAAAGATGTCCAGAGTCTCAAAGGAAACAGAAGTGAAGACCATCCAGGGAAACTGTTCGACATATGTGACAATGTTACGTGTTGGGGCAGATAGAGCTGTCTTCACTTCTGACTTGTTCTGAAAAACACAGCAATCCTTTTATTTTTATTTTTTTTCTTTGTAAGTTTTTAATTTCTTACTGACATGACTGATGATGTTGTGGGATGCCTAATCCCTTCACTACTAGACCAGTAAAATGTTCAGAGTCACAGCTAGCACATTTCTATTTAATAGCTCTTATTAGGCCCAGAAATCTGTCCACAATTCCATGTGCACCTTCCTTAGATATAAGAGAATCAAGCTGATCAGCAACACAGAGGTCTGTGATACCAAAAACAGATACCAAAGCTTGCTTTCATCATCAAAATATATTATCCTATTCTTACAGATAGCAACAAATTATCTTCTTTCTTTTTATCACATGTACAGAGCTGTCCTCTCTAATATTTTTTAATTATATTAACAGTTGCTGCATATTGTCGTATCATCTTGGTACTTTGTTTATTTTATTAGCCTAAATGTATTATTTTTAGTATGCATTAGTACTTAATTTGCCCAGAAACGCTTTTGAATATCTAACTAGAGACAAAGTTCAGGAAGAGCGATGATGTGTGAATTTACAGTCAGCTGCTTTGAGAGGAAACAGAGGAATAGCATGACAAGACAGGTTTTTTTCTTATGAAAGAAACTAAGATGCATCAGTCCTACAAAAATATCTTTGACCAAGCTAGCTCAAAATATGAAATTACGGGACTACTTGTGAAGGATTTGTCGGAAAAAAAATTCAATTAAATGTTATTTTAAGATTTACATGTAATTCTCCTGCCTAGGAAGTAACAATATATAAATGTGTAGCAGTTTATTGTTTTAATGTCATGAGAAACATACCTGAAAGTATGACACCGCACGAATGTGTAGTTGTACAGACTGTAACCACAGAGATTCAAAACAAAACTGGAAGCATTATAACGCAAGTGGGTAAGAAGGAAAAGGACATACTGTAAAAGCTGTAAAAAAAATTATCTGCAAAAGATCATTGAAAAATACCTATGTAATCATACAAATCCTTGGGAGACTGTTAAAATTTGGTACTGGAAACACACAAAGATGAATGATCATTAAAAAATTCAGCACAACATCCTTAGCTGCCCTTTCCTGTGCTCAGGAAAGGGTAGCCCTGAACCATCCTTCCTTTCTCTGGTCACTGGACTGCAATGGGAAGATCTGAATGCCGAGCTTGGCCACACCAGGTACACCTGCTCTGTAAGGACTGCTTCTCCAAGGAGTGGCTGGGGAGGGCTGTGTTTTCAACTCTGGCTAAACACATCTCTGCAGTGTAGGAAAGAGCATCAGACAGAGGATTTCTGTCAAGCAGCAAGATCCCTTGCTCCAGTCATACAGCAGCCTGGGCATTCAAAGAAGCAGTACAACAGATGGCAGGATGAATCGACTCTTTGTCAAGGTAAGAGCTTTGATTTGAGGAAGTATCTGTGAAAGTCTTTCAAATGAGACTCTTCAACTACCTAGAAATAAGGAACTTTGTTATCCAGAAACCTCAAGCCTAACTTCTGCAGAACCCCAAGGATTTACAAAGAATCACCACCACTTACACAGCTTCAGTACCCTGCATTAGCTCTGGTCCCGATGAATGACTTTTAGTCACAATTACATGGAGAAAGTGATCTTCTCTATACAGACTTTTCTCAGTGCTAACCTCTCTTCAAAATCCTTTGTTTCCTAGCCTGTGTGCAGAATCCAGAATGTATGAGCAGCTGTGTATAAAAGAC